>NW_028260473.1:0-41812 GCF_056163025.1 Triticum urartu
GCTTTCTCGGTCCGAGAAATGCATTGTTGGAACTGGATTGGAACGCCAAACAGCTCTAGATTCGAGGGTTTCCATTATAGCCGAACGCGAGGGAAAGATCATTTCTACTGATAGTCATAAGATACTTTTATCAAGTAGTGGGAAGACTATAAGTATTCCTTTAGTTAACCACCGTCGCTCTAACAAAAATACTTGTATGCACCAAAAACCCCGGGTTCCACGGGGTAAATCCATTAAAAAAGGACAAATTTTAGCAGAAGGAGCTGCTACAATTGGGGGCGAACTTGCTTTAGGAAAAAACGTATTAGTAGCTTATATGCCATGGGAAGGTTACAATTTTGAAGACGCAGTACTAATTAGCGAACGTTTGGTATATGAAGATATTTATACCTCTTTTCACATCCGGAAATATGAAATTCAGACGGATACGACAAGCCAGGGCTCCGCTGAAAAAATCACTAAAGAAATACCACATCTAGAAGAACATTTACTCCGCAATTTGGACAGAAATGGAGTTGTTAGGTTGGGATCCTGGGTAGAAACTGGTGATATTTTAGTAGGTAAATTAACGCCTCAGATAGCGAGCGAATCATCTTATATCGCGGAAGCTGGATTATTACGGGCCATATTTGGCCTTGAGGTTTCCACTTCAAAAGAAACTTCTCTGAAATTACCTATAGGTGGAAGAGGGCGCGTTATCGATGTGAAATGGATCCAAAGGGACCCGCTCGACATAATGGTTCGTGTATATATTTTACAGAAACGTGAAATCAAAGTTGGGGATAAAGTAGCCGGAAGACATGGGAATAAAGGGATCATTTCCAAAATTTTGCCTAGGCAAGATATGCCCTATTTGCAAGATGGAACACCCGTTGATATGGTCTTCAATCCCTTAGGAGTACCCTCCCGAATGAATGTGGGACAAATATTTGAAAGCTCGCTCGGATTAGCGGGGGATCTGCTAAAGAAACATTATAGAATAGCACCCTTTGATGAGAGATATGAGCAAGAGGCTTCAAGAAAACTTGTGTTTTCAGAATTATATGAAGCCAGTAAAGAAACAAAAAATCCATTGGGTATTTGAACCCGAGTACCCGGGAAAAAGCAGAATATTTGATGGAAGAACAGGCGACCCCTTTGAGCAACCTGTTCTAATAGGGAAGTCCTATATCTTAAAATTAATTCATCAAGTTGATGAGAAAATTCATGGGCGTTCTACTGGGCCCTACTCACTTGTTACACAACAACCGGTTAGAGGAAGAGCCAAGCAAGGGGGACAACGAGTAGGAGAAATGGAAGTTTGGGCTTTAGAAGGATTTGGTGTTGCTCATATTTTACAAGAGATACTTACTTATAAATCTGACCATCTTATAGCTCGCCAAGAAATACTTAATGCTACGATCTGGGGAAAAAGAATACCTAATCATGAGGATCCTCCAGAATCTTTTCGAGTGCTCGTTCGAGAACTACGATCTTTGGCTCTAGAACTGAATCATTTCCTTGTATCTGAAAAGAACTTCCAGGTTAATAGGGAGGAAGTTTGATCGGAATAAATATAAATTCTTTTCTTATTTCTATTTTATGATTGACCAATATAAACATCAACAACTTCAAATTGGACTCGTTTCCCCTCAACAAATAAAGGCTTGGGCTAACAAAAACCTACCTAATGGAGAAGTCGTTGGCGAAGTCACAAGGCCCTCTACTTTTCATTATAAAACCGATAAACCAGAAAAAGATGGATTGTTTTGCGAAAGAATCTTTGGACCCATAAAAAGCGGGATTTGCGCTTGTGGCAATTCTCGAGCGAGCGGAGCTGAAAACGAAGACGAAAGATTTTGCCAAAAATGCGGGGTCGAATTTGTGGATTCTCGGATACGAAGATATCAAATGGGATACATCAAACTCGCATGTCCCGTGACTCATGTGTGGTATTTGAAAGGTCTTCCTAGTTATATCGCGAATCTTTTAGATAAACCTCTTAAGAAGTTGGAGGGCCTAGTATACGGCGATTTCTCTTTTGCTAGGCCCAGCACTAAAAAACCCACTTTTTTACGATTACGAGGTTTATTCGAAGAGGAAATTGCATCCTGTAACCACAGCATTTCTCCCTTTTTTTCTACCCCAGGCTTTGCAACATTTCGAAATCGGGAAATTGCGACAGGAGCAGGTGCTATTAGAGAACAATTAGCAGATTTGGATTTGCGAATTATTATAGAGAATTCTTTGGTCGAATGGAAGGAATTAGAAGACGAGGGGTATAGTGGAGATGAGTGGGAAGATAGAAAAAGACGAATAAGAAAAGTTTTTTTGATTAGACGCATGCAATTGGCGAAACATTTTATTCAAACAAATGTAGAACCAGAATGGATGGTTTTGTGCTTATTACCGGTTCTTCCTCCCGAATTGAGACCTATTGTTTATAGGTCTGGAGATAAAGTAGTGACTTCAGACATTAATGAACTTTATAAGAGAGTTATCCGTCGGAACAACAATCTTGCCTATCTATTAAAAAGAAGTGAATTAGCGCCAGCAGATTTAGTAATGTGCCAGGAAAAATTGGTACAAGAAGCCGTGGATACACTTCTTGATAGTGGGTCCCGCGGGCAACCGACGAGGGATGGTCACAATAAAGTATACAAATCACTTTCAGATGTAATTGAAGGTAAAGAGGGAAGGTTTCGCGAGACTCTGCTTGGGAAACGGGTCGATTACTCGGGGCGTTCTGTCATTGTTGTGGGTCCTTCGCTTTCATTACATCAATGTGGATTACCTCTAGAGATAGCAATAAAGCTTTTTCAGCTATTTGTAATTCGCGATTTAATCACGAAACGCGCCACTTCTAATGTAAGGATTGCTAAAAGGAAAATTTGGGAAAAAGAACCCATTGTATGGGAAATACTTCAAGAAGTTATGCGGGGACATCCTGTACTGTTAAATAGAGCACCTACCCTGCATAGATTAGGCATACAGGCCTTTCAACCCACTTTAGTAGAGGGGCGTACTATTTCTTTACACCCATTAGTGTGTAAGGGTTTCAATGCGGACTTTGATGGAGATCAAATGGCTGTTCATCTACCTTTATCCTTGGAAGCTCAGGCAGAAGCCCGTTTACTTATGTTTTCTCATATGAATCTCTTATCTCCCGCTATTGGGGATCCTATTTGCGTACCAACCCAAGACATGCTTATCGGGCTTTATGTATTAACGATTGGAAAGCGTCGAGGTATTTGTGCAAATAGATATAATAGTTGCAGAAACTACCCAAATCTAAAAGTAAATTACAATAATAATAATAATTTTAAATATAGGAAAGATAAAGAACCCCATTTTTCTAGTTCTTATGATGCACTGGGAGCTTATAGACAAAAACTAATCAGTTTAGATAGTCCCTTGTGGCTACGATGGAACCTGGATCAACGCGTCATTGGGTCAAGAGAAGTTCCGATTGAAGTTCAATATGAATCTTTGGGGACTTATCATGAGATTTATGCCCACTATCTAATAATGGGAAATAGAAAAAAAGAAATTCGTTCGATATACATTCGAACCACTCTTGGTCATATTTCTTTTTATAGAGAAATAGAGGAAGCCATACAAGGATTTAGTCAGGCCTATTCATACACTACCTAAACAAGAAAGTTAGATTCGGCGATGCCCCTCCCCTTTCGGGGGGCATTCCGATTTCCCTAGTATCATCATTATTTGCCACGCGAATCCAGATTGAGATTGAGGCAATTAAGTTAATTAAATTTTCGAATCACTGACTCAGGCCCATTGTCGAATCCTACTCAGCAATTGTCGAATCCTACTCAGCCGAAAAGGGGGGTACTTATGTATGGCGGAACGGGCCAATCTGGTCTTTCATAATAAAGAGATAGACGGAACTGGTATGAAACGACTTATTAGCAGATTAATAGATCATTTTGGAATGGGATATACATCCCATATACTGGATCAACTAAAGACTCTGGGCTTCCATCAAGCCACTACTACATCGATTTCGTTAGGAATCGAGGATCTTTTAACAATACCCTCTAAGGGATGGTTAGTCCAAGACGCGGAACAACAGAGTTTTCTTTTGGAGAAACACTATTATTATGGGGCTGTACACGCGGTAGAAAAATTACGCCAATCTGTTGAGATATGGTATGCGACAAGTGAATATTTGAAACAAGAAATGAATTCAAATTTTCGGATAACGGATCCTTCTAATCCAGTCTATCTAATGTCTTTTTCAGGAGCCAGAGGAAATGCATCTCAAGTACACCAATTAGTAGGTATGAGAGGATTAATGTCGGACCCTCAAGGACAAATGATTGATTTACCTATTCAAAGCAATTTACGCGAGGGACTTTCTTTGACAGAATATATAATTTCCTGCTATGGAGCCCGCAAAGGGGTTGTAGATACTGCTGTGCGAACAGCAGATGCTGGATATCTTACACGTAGACTTGTTGAAGTAGTTCAACATATTATTGTGCGTAGAAGAGATTGTGGTACTATCCGAGGTATTTCTGTAAGTCCTCAAAATGGGATGACGGAAAAACTTTTTGTCCAAACACTAATTGGTCGTGTATTAGCAGACGATATATATATCGGTTCACGATGCATTGCCGCGCGAAATCAAGATATTGGAATTGGATTAGTCAATCGATTCATAACTGCCTTTCGAGCACAACCATTTCGAGCACAACCAATATATATTAGAACCCCCTTTACTTGCCGAAGCACTTCTTGGATCTGTCAATTATGCTATGGCCGGAGTCCTACTCATAGTGATCTGGTCGAATTGGGAGAAGCCGTAGGTATTATTGCAGGTCAATCAATTGGGGAGCCAGGGACTCAACTAACATTAAGAACTTTTCATACTGGCGGAGTATTCACAGGGGGTACTGCCGACCTTGTACGATCCCCTTCGAATGGAAAAATAAAATTCAATGAGAATTTGGTTCACCCCACACGTACCCGTCATGGGCAGCCTGCTTTTCTATGTTATATAGACTTGCATGTAACTATTCAGAGTCAAGATATTCTATATAGTGTGAATATTCCCTCAAAAAGCTTGATTCTAGTGCAAAATGATCAATATGTAAAATCCGAACAAGTAATTGCGGAGATTCGTGCCGGAACGTCCACTTTACATTTTAAAGAAAGGGTACAAAAGCATATATATTCTGAATCAGACGGCGAAATGCACTGGAGTACTGATGTTTACCATGCGCCCGAATATCAATATGGTAATCTTCGCCGATTACCAAAAACAAGCCATTTATGGATATTGTCAGTAAGTATGTGCAGATCCAGTATAGCGTCTTTTTCACTCCACAAGGATCAAGATCAAATGAATACTTATGGTAAAAAAGATAGGGAAATTCTTGATTATTCAACGTCGGATCGAATCATGTCCAATGGCCATTGGAATTTTATCTATCCTTCTATTTTTCAAGATAATTCAGATTTGTTGGCGAAAAAGCGAAGAAATAGGTTCGTCATTCCATTACAATATCATCAAGAACAAGAGAAAGAACTAATATCCTGTTTTGGGATTTCGATTGAAATCCCCCTTATGGGTGTTTTACGTAGAAATACTATTTTTGCTTATTTTGACGATCCCCGATACAGAAAAGATAAAAAGGGTTCAGGAATTGTTAAATTTAGATATAGGACCCTAGAAGAAGAATATAGGACTCGAGCGGAAGACTCAGAAGAGGAATATGAGACCCTAGAAGACGAATACAGGACCCGAGAGGACGAATATGAATATGAAACCCTAGAAGAATCTAAATATGGAATCCTAGAAGACGAATACGAATATGAAACCCTAGAAGACGAATATGGGAGCCCAGAAAACGAATATGGGAACCCAGAGAACGAATATAGGACTTTAGAGAAAGACTCAGAAGAGGAATATGGGAGCCCAGAGAGCAAATATAGGACCCAAGAGGACGAATATGGAACTCTAGAGGAAGACTCAGAAGACGAATATGGCAGCCCCGGGGAAAGCGCAGAGGAAAAATATGGTACTTTAGAGGAAGACTCAGAAGAAGATTCAGAGGACGAATACGAGAGCCCAGAGGAAGATTCCATCTTAAAAAAAGAGGGTTTGATTGAGCATCGAGGAACAAAAGAATTTAGTCTAAAATACCAAAAAGAAGTAGATCGGTTTTTTTTCATTCTTCAAGAACTTCATATCTTGCCGAGATCTTCATCCCTAAAGATACTTGACAATAGTATTATTGGAGTGAATACACAACTCACAAAAAATACAAGAAGTCGACTAGGCGGACTGGTCCGAGTGAAGAGAAAAAAAAGCCATACGGAACTCAAAATATTTTCCGGAGATATTCATTTTCCTGAAGAGGCGGATAAGATATTAGGTGGCTGTTTGATACCGCCAGAAAGACAAAAAAAAGATTCTAAGGAATCAAAAAAAAGGAAAAATTGGGTCTATGTTCAACGGAAAAAAATTCTCAAGAGCAAGGAAAAGTATTTTGTTTCCGTTCGCCCTACAGTGGCATATGAAATGGACGAAGGAAGAAATTTAGCAACACTTTTCCCGCAGGATCTCTTGCAAGAAGAAAATAATCTCCAAATTCGACTTGTCAATTTTATTTCTCATGAAAATAGCAAGTTAACTCAAAGAATTTATCACACAAATAGTCAATTTGTTAGAACTTGCTTAGTAGTGAATTGGGAACAAGAAGAAAAAGAAAAGGCTGGTGCTTCCCTTGTTGAGGTAAGAGCAAATGATCTTATTCGCGATTTCCTAAGAATTGAGTTAGTCAAGTCCACTATTTCGTATACACGAAAAAGGTATGGTAGGACAAGTGCAGGACCGATTCCCCATAATAGGTTAGATCGCGCCAATATCAATTCTTTTTATTCCAAGGCGAAGATTGAATCACTTAGCCAACATCCAGAAGCTATTGGCACTTTGTTGAATCGAAATAAAGAATACCACTCTTTGATGATTTTGTCGGCATCCAACTGTTCTCGAATTGGTTTATTCAAGAATTCAAAACATCCCAATGCGATAAAAGAATGGAATCCTAGAATTCCTATTCGAGAAATTTTTGGGCCCTTAGGCGCTATTGTAGCTAGTATATCGCATTTTTCTTCATCTTACTATTTACTAACGCATAATAAAATCCTGTTAAAAAAATATTTGTTCGTTGACAATTTAAAACAAACCTTCCAAGTACTTCAAGAACTTAAATACTCTTTAATAGATGAAAATAAAAGGATTTCTAATTTCGATAGTAACATAATGTTGGATCCATTCCTTTTGAATTGTCACTTTGTCCATCATGATTCTTGGGAAGAGACATTGGCAATAATTCACCTTGGACAATTTATTTGTGAAAATGTATGTCTATTTAAATCGCACATAAAAAAATCCGGTCAAATTTTCATTGTAAATATGAATTCCTTTGTTATAAGAGCAGCTAAACCTTATTTGGCCACTACAGGAGCAACTGTTAATGGTCATTATGGAGAAATCCTTTACAAGGGAGATAGGTTAGTTACGTTTATATATGAAAAATCGAGATCTAGTGACATAACGCAAGGTCTTCCAAAAGTGGAACAAATCTTTGAAGCGCGTTCAATTGATTCATTATCCCCGAATCTCGAAAGGAGAATTGAGGATTGGAATGAGCGTATACCAAGAATTCTTGGGGTCCCTTGGGGATTCTTGATTGGAGCTGAGCTAACCATAGCCCAAAGTCGTATCTCTTTGGTTAATAAAATCCAAAAGGTTTATCGATCCCAAGGGGTACAGATCCATAATAGACATATAGAGATTATTATACGCCAAGTAACATCAAAAGTGCGGGTTTCCGAAGATGGAATGTCTAATGTTTTTTCGCCTGGGGAATTAATCGGACTATTGCGAGCGGAACGAGCAGGACGAGCTTTGGATGAATCGATCTATTATCGGGCAATCTTATTGGGAATAACAAGGGCTTCCCTGAATACCCAAAGTTTCATATCTGAAGCAAGTTTTCAAGAAACTGCTCGAGTTTTAGCAAAAGCTGCCCTACGAGGTCGCATTGATTGGTTGAAAGGCTTGAAAGAAAACGTAGTTCTGGGGGGGATTATACCTGTTGGTACCGGATTCCAAAAATTTGTGCATCGTTCCCCACAAGACAAGAACCTTTATTTCGAAATAAAAAAAAAAAATCTATTCGCGTCGGAAATGAGAGATTTTTTGTTTCTCCATACAGAATTAGTTTCTTCAGATTCTGACGTAACAAACAATTTTTATGAGACATAAGAACCCCCATAAAAATATTTTTTACTTTACTAGACTTTTGAACTTAGAACACTAACAGGTCAAATTTTAGATTTTTAAGATTTTTATTTTAATAAGTAAAACAAGTCAGTTAATTCATTAAGGTGGTTATGTTTATACCATGTATCAATGGCCAACTCTTATCTTAGTACAAGGTTCTCTCGGAACAATTATTATTTATTTCAAGCTATTTCGGATCTTTCTTAATCTTCAAAAAGAACTAAATTCCGTAATGGAATGGTAGGATTAAAAAAAAGGAAGTGTGGAAAAAATGACAAGAAGATATTGGAACATTAATTTGAAAGAGATGATAGAAGCAGGAGTTCATTTTGGTCATGGTATTAAGAAATGGAATCCTAAAATGGCCCCTTACATTTCGGCAAAGCGTAAAGGTACTCATATTATAAATCTCGCTAGAACGGCTCGTTTTTATCAGAAGCTTGTGATTTAGTTTTTGATGCAGCAAGTCAGGGAAAAAGTTTCTTAATTGTTGGTACCAAAAAAAGAGCAACAGATTTAGTAGCATCAGCTGCAATAAGGGCTCGTTGTCATTATGTTAATAAAAAGTGGTTCAGTGGTATGTTAACGAATTGGTCGATTACGAAAACTAGACTTTCTCAATTTAGAGACTTAAGAGCAGAAGAAAAAATGGGAAAATTCCACCATCTCCCAAAAAGAGATGTGGCAATCTTGAAGAGAAAATTATCTACTTTGCAAAGGTATCTCGGCGGGATCAAATATATGACGAGATTGCCAGACATTGTGATCGTCCTTGATCAGCAAAAAGAGTATATAGCTCTTCGGGAATGTGCCATTTTGGGGATTCCTACTATTTCTTTAGTCGATACAAATTGTGACCCGGATCTCGCGAATATATCGATTCCAGCCAACGATGACACTATGACTTCAATTCGATTGATTCTTAACAAATTAGTATTTTCAATTTGTGAGGGCCGTTCTCTCTATATAAGAAATCGTTGATTAAGAATATATAGTGAATTCTTGGGCAACTGCGTAAATTTATGGAATCACTTACTTTACTATATCTTTTTTTTTGCATAGAATTTTTTTTGCATAGAAAAAAGAAGGGGAATATTGATATATATTAGAGGGTATTGATATATATTATGATCTGATGTGCTTTCTTGGTATCCTAAATATAAGATTAATACTTCAAGTTGCTGAGTTGAGAAAGAGATGGTTGAATCAAAAGAATTCCTTTTTTGAAGTTCAATTTTTATCAGAGGACAATATGAATATTATACCTTGTTCCATTAAAACACTCAAGGGGTTATACGATATATCGGGTGTAGAAGTAGGCCAACACTTCTATTGGCAAATAGGAGGTTTCCAAATTCATGCCCAAGTACTCATCACTTCTTGGGTCGTAATTACTATCTTGCTAGGTTCAGTTGTCATAGCTGTTCGGAATCCACAAACCATCCCGACCGACGGTCAGAATTTTTTTGAATATGTCCTTGAGTTTATTCGAGACTTGAGCAAAACTCAGATTGGAGAAGAATATGGTCCCTGGGTTCCCTTTATTGGAACTATGTTCCTTTTTATTTTTGTTTCGAATTGGTCGGGTGCTCTTTTACCTTGGAAAATTATAGAGTTACCCCATGGGGAATTAGCAGCGCCCACGAATGATATAAATACTACTGTTGCTTTAGCTTTACTCACGTCAGCGGCATATTTTTATGCTGGTCTTAGCAAAAAAGGATTGAGCTATTTCGAGAAATATATTAAACCAACTCCAATCCTTTTACCAATTAACATCCTAGAAGATTTCACAAAACCATTATCGCTTAGCTTTCGACTTTTCGGGAATATATTGGCGGATGAATTAGTCGTTGTTGTTCTTGTTTCTTTAGTCCCCTTAGTAATCCCTATACCGGTCATGTTTCTTGGATTATTTACAAGCGGTATTCAAGCTCTTATTTTTGCAACATTAGCCGCAGCCTATATAGGTGAATCCATGGAGGGTCATCATTGAATTGACTCTTTTTGGAAATAGTATTTTTTTTTTTTGCAGCTTAGCTCAATTCATGCATGGTTCCAGATAATCTGCTTGGTTGCAAAAAAATAGTTAGAAATGCGTATGAATATATAGCCTAGAGTTGTAGGAGAGAGAATAGAATAGACTATATTATGGAATTTTCAAAGTATATATGCATTAAGGAGGGTGGAGTCAGGCTAGATCTATACTATAATATCCTTAATGTCTATAAGTGGAGTCCTCTTTTATGCAGGTTTCCACTTTAAGCAATGATTTTAGAATCCGATTCAATAGAAAATGAGAAAATATGCAAACAAAATAGAAGAAACAAATGTATATATATAGGATATTATATTATATATTCCTAGGTTAGATTCATTATCTAATCCGATATATGGATATGGAATTCCCT
The DNA here is from genome assembly GCF_056163025.1 of Triticum urartu. NCBI lineage: Eukaryota > Viridiplantae > Streptophyta > Magnoliopsida > Poales > Poaceae > Triticum > Triticum urartu. The sequence continues at coordinate 10,708 of NW_028260473.1, forward strand.
TCTATGTAGTTCGGACAATTCACATTATCATTTCAATTTGATTTCAATTTGTACTTTTTAGTTACTTTACTTCTCCCCAATAGAGCTTAGAAGTAAGAATTTATTGGTTGATTGTATCCTTAACCATTTCTTTTTTTTGACACGAGGAACTACTCACCATGAATCCACTAATTGCTGCTGCTTCTGTTATTGCTGCTGGATTGGCCGTAGGGCTTGCTTCTATTGGACCTGGAGTTGGTCAAGGTACTGCTGCAGGACAAGCTGTAGAAGGTATTGCGAGACAGCCAGAAGCAGAAGGTAAAATACGAGGTACTTTATTGCTTAGTCTAGCTTTTATGGAAGCTTTAACAATTTATGGACTAGTTGTGGCACTAGCGCTTTTATTTGCGAACCCTTTTGTTTAATCTTAAAAAAAAAATTCTTTCGATTTCGATTAGATACTTTTTTCTTTTTTTAGTAAATTGGTATTTGCTTCCACAATTCCAATTATATCAATACTTTATTTAATTTACTCCTATTTATTACTCCTGGAATTATCTATTTATCGGGACAGATAATACCCCATTCTAGGAAGGGCTGAGTTGAGTATTATTAATTTAGAAGATATGCTCACCTTCTTATTTCCCGTCCTTAGTTTAGGAAAGTGGAAAGTTTTTTCCTTTTATTTTAGGAATTTTGGGAACAGAACATTTCAACAAAGGAAGTCTTTCACCGGTCAAACAAGACGTAAGACTTAATCTAAAAGAAATTACTAGATTGAATCTATTTGCATTAAAAAAACCGATCAAAAAAGGGCGAGCGAAGTAAGTGATCGAAAAACTTTGTTCTTTGTTCGTCCTATCTATAAGAGGAGAGCATATGAAAAATGTAACCCATTCTTTCGTTTTTTTAGCTCACTGGCCATCCGCTGGCAGTTTCGGGCTTAATACCGATATTTTAGCAACAAATCTAATAAATCTAACTGTAGTGGTTGGTGTTTTGATTTTTTTTGGAAAGGGAGTGTGTGCGAGTTGTCTATTTCAAGAATAGATTGGATCTATCCGGCTGCACTTTATAATATTTTTTAGTATTTTTCGGATAAATAAGAAAAGGGTGCACGATCTCGACGAATTACTTCTGAATAAATTCAGAAATCATATGGAAGAACCATAGCATTTCGCGACTCATTGGTAAATCAACTTTGATTCTCTATAAACCAAGAATGTGAGACCATTAACACGGTTAAAGCTAAACTGCTTGAAGTCCAGGCAAAAAGAGGTACTCTTTCTACAACTATATTAGTATTAGTACCAATTTAAACGGGAAATAGCTAATGTAAAATTTATCTGATATAGAACACTCATATCGATAAAATGGTTTGAACTATTTACTAGAAAAAAAAGGGGGCACCCTGCCCTTTTTTAACCAATGCCGAATCGACGACCTATGTATAAAAAAGAGAAATTTTTTGGATTTGAAGAAAAAAAAAATAAAAAAGAATTCTATTAATTTTCATTTTCCATTTATTTAGTTAGTTTTTCTTAATGAAATTGAAATTATTAACTAGAGGGCAAATAAAAATAAAGAAACAACTTTGCTGACCATGATATATTTTTATCTAGGCGGAAGAGTCCTCTTAATATTTATCTAGTCTTATATAGGTTTCGGTATATTGAAATATAAACATAAAAAAGAAGATAGAGGATAGGCTCATTACTTAAAAAAAAGATATGGAAATAGCTATAGAAAAAAAAAAAGGAGCGTGAGAGCCAAATGAATCGAAAGATTCATGTTTGGTTCGGGAAGAGATCATAAAAGTTGTAAACTTACAAAATAATCTACTTTCATTAAAAGATTTATTAGATAATCGAAAACAGAGGATCTTGAGTACTATTCGAAATTCAGAAGAATTGCGTAGAGGGACCATTGAGCAACTCGAAAAAGCTCGGATTCGATTACAGAAAGTCGAACTAGAAGCGGATGAGTATCGAATGAATGGATACTCTGAGATAGAACGAGAAAAAGCAAATTTGATTAATGCTACTTCTATTAGTTTGGAACAATTGGAAAAGTCTAAAAACGAAACCCTTTATTTTGAAAAACAAAGGGCAATGAATCAGGTCCGACAGCGGGTTTTCCAACAGGCCGTACAAGGAGCTCTAGGAACTCTGAATAGTTGTTTGAATACCGAGTTACATTTCCGTACGATTCGTGCTAATATTGGCATTCTCGGGTCCCTGGAATGGAAGAAATAATTAAATTAATTAGGCCTTGAACTTCTACTTTCGTTTAGAATTTAGGCATTATTTTTCCCCTTGCTTCCGAAAAAAGAGTCAAGAAACACTAATGGCAACCCTTCGAGTCGACGAAATTCATAAAATTCTCCGCGAACGTATTGAACAATATAATAGGAAAGTAGGGATTGAGAATATAGGTCGCGTAGTTCAAGTGGGGGATGGGATTGCTCGTATTATAGGTCTTGGTGAAATAATGTCAGGTGAATTAGTCGAATTTGCAGAAGGTACTAGGGGTATTGCTCTGAATTTGGAATCCAAAAATGTTGGGATTGTATTAATGGGCGATGGGTTGATGATACAAGAGGGAAGTTTTGTAAAAGCAACAGGAAGAATTGCTCAGATACCCGTGAGTGAGGCTTACTTGGGTCGTGTTGTAAATGCTCTGGCTAAACCTATTGATGGGAAAGGCGAAATTATAGCTTCCGAATCTCGCTTAATTGAATCTCCTGCTCCAAGTATAATTTCCAGGCGTTCCGTATACGAACCTCTTCAAACAGGGCTTATTGCTATCGATTCGATGATCCCTATAGGGCGCGGTCAGCGAGAGTTAATTATTGGGGACAGACAGACTGGCAAAACAGCAGTAGCCACAGATACAATTCTCAATCAAAAAGGGCAAGGTGTAATATGTGTTTATGTAGCTATCGGTCAAAGAGCATCCTCCGTAGCTCAAGTAGTAACTACTTTCCATGAGGAGGGGGCCATGGAATACACTATTGTAGTAGCTGAAATGGCGGATTCACCTGCTACATTACAATACCTCGCTCCTTATACGGGAGCAGCCCTGGCTGAGTATTTTATGTACCGCGAACGGCATACTTTAATAATTTATGATGATCTCTCCAAACAGGCACAAGCTTATCGCCAAATGTCCCTTCTATTAAGAAGACCTCCCGGACGTGAGGCTTATCCAGGGGATGTTTTTTATTTGCATTCACGCCTTTTAGAAAGAGCCGCTAAATTAAATTCTCTTTTAGGCGAAGGAAGTATGACCGCTTTACCAATAGTTGAGACTCAATCTGGAGACGTTTCCGCCTATATTCCTACTAATGTAATCTCCATTACAGATGGACAAATATTCTTATCTGCGGATCTATTCAATGCCGGAATTCGACCCGCTATTAATGTGGGTATTTCTGTTTCCAGAGTAGGATCCGCGGCTCAAATTAAAGCCATGAAACAAGTAGCTGGCAAATCAAAATTGGAACTAGCGCAATTCGCAGAGTTACAAGCCTTTGCACAATTCGCCTCTGCTCTCGATAAAACAAGTCAGAATCAATTGGCAAGGGGTCGACGATTAAGGGAATTGCTTAAACAATCCCAGGCAAATCCTCTCCCAGTGGAAGAGCAGATAGCTACTATTTATACCGGAACAAGAGGATATCTTGATTCGTTAGAAATTGAACAGGTAAATAAATTTCTGGATGAGTTACGTAAACATCTAAAAGATACTAAACCTCAATTCCAAGAAATTATATCTTCTAGCAAGACATTCACCGAGCAAGCGGAAATCCTTTTGAAGGAAGCTATTCAGGAACAGCTGGAACGGTTTTCTCTTCAGTAACAAATAAATTTTGCATGTCTACTCTTGTTAGTAGAATAGGAATCGTTGAGAAAGCTTTTTCATTTGAATCATGCAAAAAAGTTTTCTTTGTTTTTAGTTTAGTATAGTTATTTAAAGAATAGATAGAAATAAGATTGCGTCCAATAGGATTTGAACCTATACCAAAGGTTTAGAAGACCTCTGTCCTATCCATTAGACAATGGACGCTTTTCTTTCATATTTTATTCTTTCTTTTATTTTTTTGCTTCTTCCGAGAAAAAACTGTTAGACCAAAACTCTTTTAGGAAATCAAAAAATCCAGATACAAATGCATGATGTATATATTATATCATGCATATATCATAAAGAAGGAGTATGGAGGCGGTAGTGGGAATCGAACCCGCAACCCCAAGGTTATGAGCCTTATGAGCTACCAAACTGCTCTATACTCTTAAACTAAAGAGGGGTAACTAGTGGATAAAAGAGGGTTGGATACGCCCCTCTACCAATATCTATACAAATAGAATAGTCCATTTATACAGAATGGTAAAGAGGGCTCCTCTATGATTATCAATTCCAGAAATCCATACAAATACGAAAGGGTATTTTATCCTTACCAACTGGATCTTGTTGCACCCGGTAACAAACATTCATAAACCATTTCTCGAAGTACGTGTCCGGATAGCCCAAAATGTCGATAGTTAGCTCTAGGTCTTCCGGTCAAAAAACAACGTCGATGAAGGCGTGTAGGTGCACTATTACGCGGTAGGGATTGCAATTTTTCTCGCATTTTCGTTTTTTCACTCAAACTCAAGGGAGAAACTTTGCTTCTTATCTTTTTTTTTAAAGATTGACGAATCAAATGATATTTCTGTTCTAATTTCTGCCGCTTCTTCTCCCTCTGAATCAAACTTTTTTTTGCCATAATGTGTCGTTGCTATTATTACCAAGTATACGGTTCTAATCCTAGATGGAAAAATAAATAGAAAAAGAAATCTAAAAAGGCAGATCCTCCCTCTCTATCAAGAGTAATGAACTAGGTGCTGATACAGTACAAAAAAACAAACTAAATTAACCAAACTTGCCTGATGTTGAGGCAATCAAGAAAGCTGCATAAGTGAATATATAACCCACGGAAAAGTGAGCTAATCCAACCAATCTTGCTTGCACAATGGAAAGAGCCACGGGCTTATCTCTCCAGCGAATTAAATTAGCTAAAGGTGTGCGTTCATGAGCCCATGCTAAAGTCTCAATTAATTCCTGCCAATACCCCCGCCAGGAAATTAAGAACATAAATCCAGTAGCCCAAACAAGATGTCCAAATAAGAACATCCACGCCCATACCGATAAACTATTCATCCCAAAAGGATTATATCCATTGATAAGTTGTGAAGAGTTTAACCATAGGTAATCTCTTAACCATCCCATCAAATAAGTGGAGGATTCATTAAATTGTGAAACGTTGCCCTGCCATAATGTGATATGTTTCCAATGCCAATAAAAAGTAACCCACCCAATGGTATTTAACATCCAGAAAACTGCCAAATAAAATGCGTCCCAAGCAGAAATATCACAAGTACCGCCGCGCCCTGGGCCGTCACAAGGAAAACTATATCCAAAATCCTTTTTATCTGGCATTAATTTGGAACCGCGTGCATCTAAAGCGCCCTTTACTAAAATCAATGTAGTTGTATGCAAACCTAGAGCAATAGCATGATGAACCAAGAAATCCCCAGGTCCTATTGTTAAGAAAAGCGAATTACTATTCTCATTAACAGCATTCAACCATCCGGGCAACCATAGGCTTCGACCCGCATTGAAAGCGGGGCCATTCGTTGAAGATAAGAGTATATCGAACCCATATGTCGTCTTGCCATGAGCAGATTGTATCCATTGGGCAAATATAGGTTCGATCAAGATTTGCTTTTCTGGAGTACCAAAAGCAAGCATGACGTCGTTATGAACATAAAGGCCCAAGGTATGGAATCCTAGAAAGAGGCTAGCCCAACTTAAATGAGATATGATAGCTTCTTTATGGTCTAACATTCTTGCCAATACATTATCCTCATTCTGTTCCGGATTGTAATCCCTAATGAAAAAAATAGCTCCATGAGCAAAAGCCCCTGTCATGATGAACCCTGCAATATATTGGTGATGAGTATATAAAGCAGCTTGAGTAGTAAAGTCTTGTGCTATGAATGCATAAGGAGGTAAAGAGTACATATGTTGAGCTACTAAGGAAGTAATAACCCCTAAAGAAGCTAGAGCAAGACCTAACTGAAAATGAATCGAATTGTTGATTGTGTCATAAAGGCCCTTATGCCCACGCCCTAATCGACCCCCCGGAGGAGTATGCGCTTCTAAAAGATCTTTAATACTGTGCCCAATTCCGAAGTTAGTTCGATACATGTGACCGGCAATGAGAAAAATAAATGCAATAGCTAAATGATGGTGAGCCATATCGGTCAGCCACAAACTTTGTGTTTGTGGATGGAATCCCCCAAGAAGAGTTAGAATGGCAGTTCCCGCTCCTTGAGCGGTACCAAATAAATGATTACTCGAATCAGGGTTTTGGGCATAAAGATTCCATTGACCCGTCAAAAGGGGTCCCAACCCCTGGGGATAGGGTAATACATCTAAGAAATTATTCCATCGAACGTACTCCCCCCTGGATGCGGGAATAGCAACATGAACTAAATGTCCTGTCCAAGCCAAAGAACTTACCCCGAAAAGTCCTGACAAATGATGATTGAGACGAGATTCCGCGTTTTTGAACCACGAAAGGCTTGGTTTCCATTTGGGTTGTAGATGTAACCAACCCGCTATTAAGGACAGCGTAGAAAGAAATAATAGAAAAAGAGCTCCAGTATAAAGATCCTCATTGGTGCGTAATCCTATTGTATACCACCACTGATAAACTCCAGAATAAGCAATATTCACTGGACCAGCAGCACCTCCTCGAGTAAAGGCTTCCACAGCGGGTTGACCAAAATGAGGATCCCAAATCGCATGAGCAATAGGTCTTACGTGTAAAGGATCCTGTATCCATGATTCAAAATTTCCTTGCCAAGCTACATGAAACAGATTTCCGGACGTCCATAGAAAGATTATTGCTAATTGCCCAAAGTGAGAAGCAAAAATGTTCTGATAAAGACGTTCTTCAGTAATATCATCATGACTTTCGAAATCATGTGCGGTAGCAATACCAAACCAAATACGACGAGTAGTGGGGTCCTGAGCTAAGCCTTGGCTAAACCTGGGAAATCTTAATTCCATAATGCCTTTCAAATCCTCCTAGCCACTATCCTACTGCAATAATTCTCGCTAAGAAGAATGCCCATGTCGTGGCAATTCCACCCAGAAGGTAATGGGTTACTCCTACAGCGCGTCCTTGTATAATGCTCAAGGCTCTAGGCTGAGTAGCAGGAGCAACTTTTAATTTGTTATGAGCCCAAACGATAGATTCAATGAGTTCTTGCCAATAACCACGGCCGCTGAATAAAAACATTAAACTGAAGGCCCAGACAAAATGAGCACCTAAGAAAAAAAGACCATATGCAGATAATGAAGAACCATAAGACTGAATGACTTGCGATGCCTGTGCCCACAAGAAATCTCGAAGCCACCCATTAATCGTAATGGAACTCTGTGCAAAGTTTCCCCCTGTAATATGAGTTACCACCCCTTGATCACTTATAGTACCCCAAACATCCGACTGCATTTTCCAACTGAAATGGAAAATGACTACCGAAATTGCATTGTACATCCAGAATAAACCTAAGAAAACATGATCCCAGGCGGATACTTGACATGTTCCCCCTCGGCCAGGCCCATCGCAAGGAAAGCGAAAACCTAGATTTGCTTTATCGGGTATCAAACGGGAACTCCGAGCAAATAAAACACCTTTCAAAAGTATTAATACAGTCACATGTATGGTAAATGCATGAATGTGATGGACTAAAAAATCTGCGGTTCCTAATGGAATAGGTAACAAAGCCACTTTGCCACCTACTGCTACTAACTCGCCGCCTCCCCACGTTAAGCTAGTACTTGTTGTTGCACCAGGAGCTGTTACGCCAGGCGCAGTAGCATGGATATTTTGTACCCATTGAGCAAAGATAGGTTGTAATTGTATGGCAGTATCCGAAAACATATCTTGTGGACGGCCTAAAGCACTCATGGTATCATTATGAATGTACAAGCCAAAACTGTGAAAACCTAGAAATATACATACCCAGTTAAGGTGGGATATGATTGCATCGCGGTGTCTAAGGACGCGATCTAATAGATCGTTGTATCGAGTAGTTGGATCATAGTCTCTTACCATAAAAATTGCTGCATGTGCAGCAGCACCGACTATTAGAAATCCGCCAATCCACATGTGGTGTGTGAACAAGGAAAGTTGTGTACCATAGTCAGTAGCTAGGTATGGATAGGGAGGCATAGAATACATATGATGAGCTACAACAATGGTTGTAGAGCCTAGCATAGCTAGGTTAAGAGATAATTGAGCATGCCATGACGTTGTTAAGATTTCATAAAGACCCTTATGGCCTTGTCCTGTAAATGGGCCCTTGTGAGCCTCCAAAATATCTTTAAGTCCATGGCCAATACCCCAATTGGTCCTATACATATGACCTGCGATTAGGAAAAGAATAGCAATAGCTAAATGATGGTGCGCAATATCGGTCAGCCAGAGACCACCGGTTACTGGATCTAGTCCTCCGCGAAAAGTCAGAAATTCTGCGTATTTGGACCAATTTAAAGTGAAAAAAGGGGTTGCTCCTTCGGCAAAACTAGGATAAAGTTGAGCCAAAAGGTCCCGATTCAAGATAAATTCATGAGGAAGTGGTATCTCTTTAGGATCCACCCCAGCGTCAAGAAATTGGTTAATTGGTAAAGATACATGAATTTGGTGCCCCGCCCAAGAAAGAGACCCAAGTCCTAATAATCCCGCTAAGTGGTGATTCAACATGGATTCTACATCTTGGAACCAGGCCAATTTGGGAGCGGCTTTGTGATAATGGAACCAACCAGCAAAAAGCATTAACGCTGCAAAAATCAATGCACCAATTGCAGTACAATAGAGTTGTAATTCACTAGTTATTCCAGATGCTCGCCAAAGCTGAAAAAAACCAGAGGTTATTTGGATTCCTCGGAAACCCCCGCCTACATCACCATTCAATATTTCTTGCCCTACTATAGGCCAAACTACCTGAGCACTGGGTCCAATGTGAGTAGGATCACTTAGCCATGCTTCATAATTGGAAAAACGGGCGCCATGAAAGTACATGCCACTCAACCAAAGAAAGATAATGGAAAGTTGCCCGAAATGAGCACTAAAGACTTTTCGAGAAATCTCCTCCAAATCACCAGTATGACTATCGAAATCGTGAGCATCAGCATGTAGGTTCCAGATCCAAGTGGTAGTATCAGGGCCCTTAGCTAGTGTTCTTGAGAAATGGCCGGGTCTGGCCCATTCCTCAAAAGATGTTTTTACAGGATCCCTATCCACAACAATTTTTACTTCTGGTTCCGGCGAACGAATAATCATTAAGTCCTCCTCTTTCCGGACAAGACATACAAAGAGACCCGCCAACTGTCTTTTTAGTGAATCTTTGAAAGATATATATTTTGAAAGATAGATTTTGAAAGATAGATTTTGAAAGATAGATATTGTGATTAGTTCTTTTCTTTACTATCTACCATCCTTCTATTTTTTTTTTAGTTATTCACTGGAGCAATTATATATTGAAGTCAATCCGAGGCAAGTGTTCGGGTCTATTATGACATAAAGATTAGGTGCCTAACGGACATTGTTTATCTTGAAAAACAAATATTTCTCGACGTAAGAAAAAAATCTTTTTTATTTTTAATTTAAGAAACTAGTGTATTTTTTTTGAGGGCATAAGCTCCTATCTATATCTACTTTCCTTGAGCATAATATAGGGTTTTTTATTTGATTCTAAATTCCAAGATAACTCATTAGAATTATTAATAAGATGGTCCTAATATATTAGCAATATTTAGATTGCCCCCTCTTTTTATTCACTTTATTACTTCTATTCTAGACCCTATCCCTATGGTTTATTCTTATGAAATATCATATAAAATAGAAGGTATAAGAAATGGATATAATGAAATTCTTGATTCGATCTTACGACCTAATTTATTTGATTAATGGATCAACAACCAAACCACCCATTTTATGAAAAAGAAGGAGCATGGTCTTATTCAAATTCAAAGCGCTTCGTAATCTTCAACCAGTTCTGTGCTTCAATATAATTTCCCGGAGTAAGCGCTATAGCTTGTTTCCAATATTCAGCAGCTTGATCAAACCAAGCTTCCGCAATTTCCGAATCACCCTGTAGAATGGCCTGTTCTCCTCGGTCGGAATAGGAAGTTCCTTCCCTTAGAACCGTACTTGAGAGTTTCCTACCTCATACGGCTCAGAAATTGCTATCTGAATTTCCCCTATCTTAACTGAATTCGATTTATCAAAAATCGATCCAATTTGTTCTTGGGTTAAGCAGAAGAAATTAATTACCTAAGTTTCAAACCCTAATTTTTATCAATAATCAGTTTGATCTTTTTTCCCACCTTCAGAAGAATGAAGCATAGATAGATATAGAGCCTTCGTTCAAATTTTCTGAGAGGTAACTATCCCGGTTTCATATATGAAATCTCTATAGAATCCTTGAAAAAGACTTTTTTCCATAAGAAAGAAAAAAGAACTTACTATCTTTGGGATCTGATACTACACCGCTGCTTAATCCCTTAGTGGATCGGCTCTATTACATAAGCGGATTCCTAAATTTTGCCCCATATCATGGGATAAGTAAGCAGTTTTTTTTAGTTGTATCGACCCAGTCGCTCACTAATTGATCTTTACGGTGCTTTCTCTATCAATTTGAGAAACTTTATCCATAGAGTAGTAGTATAGGCCATACTTTCTTCGTTTTTTGATTCTCGTGAAGTGTCCTTCCTTCCTACAGCTGATAGGGAAAAATCGTTGTTTTTACGATCCCTATGTAGAAAGCCCTTTTTTTCTAGTATTTACTAGAAAATTTGATCCTCTCTTTTTTTTTTTTCTTTCTATAGTGGAGATAGTCGCACGTAATGACAGATCACGGCCATATTATTAAAAGCTTGCGGTAAGAAGGGGTTTCGTTCTAGTGCCCGGAAATAATATTCCAAAGCCTTTGTATGCTCTCCATTGCTTGTGTGTATAAGGCCTATGTTATAGAGTATATAACTTCGATCATAGGGATCGATTTCTAGTCGCGTAGCTTCATAATAATTTTGCAAAGCTTCCGCATAATTTCCTTCGGATTGAGCCAACATCCGTTACGGTCGTTCATTCTATTCAAAAAATCTCCGTTCCAAAACCGTACATGAGGTTTTCATCTCATACGGCTCCTCCCTTCTGTACATAATAGTACTAAGCGAAATAATCTATAGAATCAAAATAGAATTAGTCCCGTCTCATTATGAACCGAAAGGGGCTGGTATTTTTCCAAGAAATCTCTAGCCAACCTTCCCACAAGAGGTTTTTCTTAACACCAATGAATTCTATTAATGCTAGAGGAAAACGATAGCTCCAATAATTTCTTTGTTCTCAACGCCTCCTATTTAGAGGAATTAGCTACTTCAACGATCTTTGATGGTTATAGGGGTATCCAAAGTACAAACCTGATGGTTGTTTGTTATCCCAACCATTCTTCCCAGCCCTGATACCGATCAGGAAAGGGGTAATTTCTAACAAAGTTTTTCTCTTGTTGATTCCTATTTCTAGGTGTAGTGCTTTTCTCCCCTATGCTGCCTACGGATACTAATAGAGTAGGATTGGCCTGTAATCCATACCATACCATATCCTGTAGGTGTAACCTTTCGCTCAATACTCAAATCTACAATTGAAGTATCTGAAGCCGCATCAATCGAGGATACACGACGGAAGGAATTGTTAGTTCGCCTCACCTTCCCGAAGCGTGGGTTTGTTTGCTTTACAAATTTGGTTCTCTCTATGCCAACCCCCCTCTCTTTTTCGTAAGACTGAGGTATAGGTAGGGCTAAAAAAAAGCAAAAAAAAGAGTCAAATCGCACCATCTCTATAATAAGTAAATGCCTTTTTTTCTCCTGAGGTTGTCGGAATTATTCGCAATAAAATATTGGCTACAATTGAGGAGGTCTTATCAATGAAATTTCCATTTCCACGGGATCTAGGCATAATTCCCAACCCATTCTATATAGAATTGTTTTCATTCCTTCACAAAATAACATAAAAACAAACACATTCGATTCTTATAATTATAAATAGATTGATCCATATGCTCTACTCTAAATCCATATGCTTTAAATGGATAAGAGAGATATGGATTTTCCGCTCAGCTCAAATTGTATCCTTTTCCTTCTGCTTGGACACGAAGAGATATGAAATATTTGACTAAGACTGGATTTCATTCCACTTTCCTATTTCTGAACAACAACTTATGTTATCAACTATTTCGTGTTTTCAAAGTTATTAATTGTCTCATACCCTATTTTTGATTTCGATAGTATGGTGTAGCGTATCTTATGCAAACGGAATTCTAAGGTTTCTTTATTTTATTATGCAATAAGAAGAATTCTTCCATTTTCTTTTTCTTTAGTTGCGGGAAAACCCAAATTAAAACTTTTATTTTATAGCGAGCGCAATTTCTAGTAAAAAATCCTGTATCCTTCCACTTAGATCAAAAGGAATTTTTCCAATAGAACTATGGAACCCCCGAGTGGTTGCGGTTGTACCTGTACTGCAGGAATAAGAAAACTCGCTATTCACTCAGTTTATTTTCCATAATAAGTTATGTAGGAGAGATGGCCGAGCGGTTCAAGGCGTAGCATTGGAACTGCTATGTAGACTTTTGTTTACCGAGGGTTCGAATCCCTCTCTTTCCGTTTTTCTTAATTCATCAACGTTAAGGATCACAATGTATCAAATCAAATAACAATTTTTTCCAGCAATAATATAATATCTTATATTATCTTATTTTGATTTAATAGAAATTAGAAATTCTCTATAGCAAATTACTGTGGTATGTAAAATACACATAGAGGAAAAAAGAAAAAAGGATCCTAATCCTAGGGTTAATCAATTTTAGCTAGTTGATGGGAAAATACAAATTAATGGTAATGGTCTTAGGGCGATTTAGTTCGGGGAAAGGGGAAGGGGAAGAAAATTCTATGAACCTTTCCTTTTTTCGTTAAGTTCAAGTCTGACGAGAGTAATATTCTACAACTAACAACTCATTTATTTTGAGACCGACCCACTTCCTATCTAGGATTTTATTTACTAGTCCTTTATATTCCAACGTGTCAATCGCCAAATGCTTTGGCAATTTCCCCGGGTCCGATGAAGCAATATAATTTTGAACCAGACCTTTTGATCTTTGGTTATCTTTCGTAGTAATAATATCTCGGGGTTTGCAACGAAAACTTGGTATATTGACTATACGACCATTAACTAAAATATGTCTATGGTTGACTAATTGGCGGGCCCCAGGAATGGTTGAAGCCATACCCAATCGAAAAAGGATATTATCCAAACGCATTTCAAGTAATTGTAGTAAAACCTGGCCTGTTGACCTTTTTGCTTTTCCAGCGATATGTACATATCTAAGTAATTGTCGTTCTGTCAGACCATAATGAAAACGCAATTTCTGTTTTTCTTGAAGACGAATACGATATTGCTCCTTTTTCCCAGAATTGAATTTTTTTTTAAGATTACTTCCGGATTTAGGTGTTTTTCTAGTGAGTCCTGGTAAAGCTCCCAGACGGCGTATTTTTTTTAAACGAGGTCCTCGATAACGGGACATGAAGACTCCTTTTTTTATTTTATTGAAATTTCATTTTACACAATTAATTTCATTGTATTTACATTACAGAATACATCGAAATTAAAACTGAATTAAACTACAGGATAAACAGAGTAAAATCAACTAAAGTACCCCAAAAAATGGAATTTCATCAAAATCTTTTTTTTTTGTATATATATTATTTATTTTATTGTTTTGTATCTAGCAAAATTGTAAGGTAAAAAACATAAAAGATCCTGGATTCTCCATTTAATTCGGAAAAAAAGAGATTCTTGTTCGTAGAACATCGATAGAGAAAAAAAAGCCGACTATCGGATTTGAACCGATGACCCTCGCATTACAAATGCGATGCTCTAACCTCTGAGCTAAGTGGGCTTACATAACGGAAATAGTGTAACAAATAGAAATAGGTATAGTATAGGAAATCCGTAAAATCTCAGATATTAGTTATTAATCTTAGCTATTAACTAGTTCTAAATTTGAAGTTATACTTATAAAAATAAAAAAATACTAAAACTTCTTAAAGATAAAGTTAGCTTGATATGCTTAACTATAGGATATTAAAAAATAAAATTATAGAATTTATTGGTATTTTCATTCGATCATTATAGACTTTATTATTTGTTAATAATTTGAGGATTAATATTTCACTAAGGGGAACATAGAGTCAGAGTAAATAAAATTGCTAATTCTGATTAGAAAAAAAGAATAAATATCAAGCGTTATAGTATAATTTTGAATACTATAAAAAAGTAAGACGGGAGGTGGGGGAGATAAAAACTTTTGGATATATTGATTCGGATTGAATTGCAAATACATCAAGGATAGAATCAATTCAATTCTGAATTGCAATAAGCAAGCGAGGTCTCTCAAATAGAGTCGAACTGAACTGCTAGACTACGTTGAGTGATGAACTCAATGATTCAAAAAAAAAACTAAGAGATGGATGAAATTACACAAGGAATCCTGGTCTCAAAGAAGAGGGAAATGGGGATATGGCGAAATCGGTAGACGCTACGGACTTGATTGTATTGAGCCTTGGTATGGAAACCTGCTAAGTGGTAACTTCCAAATTCAGAGAAACCCTGGAATTAAAAAAGGGCAATCCTGAGCCAAATCCGTGTTTTGAGAAAACAAGGGGTTCTCGAACTAGAATACAAAGGAAAAGGATAGGTGCAGAGACTCAATGGAAGCTGTTCTAACGAATCGAGTTAATTACGTTGTGTTGTTAGTGGAATTCCTTCTAGTTCTAAATTAGAGAAAGAGGGGTTTTATACCTTATACATTTAATAAACACGTATAGATACTGACATAGCAAACGATTAATCACAGAACTCATATTATATTCTAATTATAATATAGGTTCTTTATCTTTTTTAAAAATGAAATTAGAAATGATAATGATTATGAAATAAAAAACTCATATCATAATTTTTTTTTTTCATTATTGTGAATCCACTCCAATCGAATATTGAATAATCAAATTCTTCAATTAAAATTCAAAGTTTTCGAGATCTTTAAAAAAGTGGATTAATCGGACGAGGACAAAGAGAGAGTCCCATTCTACATGTCAATACTGACAACAATGAAATTTCTAGTAAAAGGAAAATCCGTCGACTTTATAAGTTGTGAGGGTTCAAGTCCCTCTATCCCCAAATCCTCTTTTATTCCCTAACTATACTATATTATTATTATTTATCCTCTTTTTTTTTTTCTTTTTATCAATGCACTTTTTTTTCTTTTTATCAATGCAATGGGTTTAAGATTCATTAGCTTTCTCATTCTACTCTTTCACAAAGGAATGCGAAGAGAACTCAATGGATCTTATCCTATTCATTGAATAGATTTCTTTTTTATTAGAGTATCGGCAAGAAATCTTGGTTATTCACTCTATTTTTAAGTTTTATTTAAGTAAACCATGCACAATGCATAGGACTACCCCCCCCATTTTCAAATTTAAAATTTGAAATACTTTAATTAATTTTTAGTCCTTTTAATTGACATAGATACAAATACTCTACTAGGATGATGCACAAGAAAAGGTCAGGATAGCTCAGTTGGTAGAGCAGAGGACTGAAAATCCTCGTGTCACCAGTTCAAATCTGGTTCCTGGCAGAGAAAAAAAAAAAAAAGATCCACCGAATAGGTATTGATCCAAATACCTCGAGATGGATTGTGATACATATTCATTAATAATATTTATTCATCTAAGTGGATAAATCTATAATATAAATATAGAGGCACTTCTTTTTCTTTTTAAAGAAGTTTTAAAATATATCTTTTCTTTATGATAAAGAAGGGGGTGAGATTCCCCTTTATTTTTTTGCGTTTCTTAATTTTGTATTCCGCTATTCCGACGAATATTTTTTTAGTCTTGCTTATCTTTATCTTATCTTATTTTCCTAGTTGTGCTAAGTAATGTGCGCGGTACAAAGTTCCTGGTAGAGAACTTCTTTGAGTCATCCTATTTTTCTGTTCATATGAAGGAAATTAATATGCGATTTTCAAAATAGGGGAATCCAAATGAAACCCTTTTTTTGCTCAGTCTATCTGGAATGCTTTTGTATAATTAGGAATTAATTATAAATAGGTATTCCGTTTCATCTAGGAAAAGAACCTAAAAATATTCCTTGACTTGAATAAAATCTGGAGTTGTGTTGTATAAGTGAGCATGAATTTCTTATCATTCAATGAGCATCTTGTATTTCATAAAAATTGGGGGTTATATAATCCTTACGTAAGGGCCAGCCTATCCAACTTTCAGGCATTAGGATACGTTTAAGGCGCGGATGATTATCATAAGAGATTCCCACCATATCATAAGATTCGCGTTCTTGAAAATCGGCACTTCTCCAAATCCAGAAGACAGACGGAATTCTAGGATTATCCTTTTGGGCAAAGACTTTTATGCAGACTTCTTCTGGATTATCTATACCATATTGTATTCTCGTAAGATGATACACGCTAGCTAAAGATCCACCGGGTGCTACATCATAAGCACATTGGGAGCGTAAATAATTGTAACCATATACATATAAAATGACAGCAATGGAATCCCAATCCCCTGCTTTTATTTGTAAAGTCTCTATTCCTCGGTGATCAAAGCCCAAAGATCTATGAACCACCTCATGTTTGACTAGCCAATTAGATAACCAACCCTGCTGCATTGTCTTCATCTCTCCCTCTTTGTATAAATATTTCACATTTCGGATGCAAGTTTGAAAGATTGCCCTGCTTTTTATTTTTCTACACAAAAGAGCCCCTCTCCTAATTCACTAATTTGTAGGAAGGTACTGAACTTTTGGATTTGAAAAAAGTTTCAGAAGATATATCTAATGTAGATGGTGATTGATAGAGCAATTCTTGCTCATAAGTTCCTGTATGAGTACTGCGCCTAACATAAAGCTTGTGACTGGTAGTAAAACATCTATTTTTATTTTGAGATAGAGTTTGATCCTCAACTATTTCTCGCGATATCTTCTTACGAAGTTTTGTTAGGGCATCTATAACTGCCTCCGGTTTAGGTGGGCAGCCCGGCAAGTAGACATCCACAGGAATTAACTTATCAACTCCCCGAACAGTACTATAGGAATCCGTACTGAACATTCCCCCTGTAATAGTACAGGCTCCCATAGCAATGACGTATTTTGGTTCAGGCATTTGCTCGTATAATCTCACTAAAGAGGGAGCCATTTTCATTGTTACCGTACCGGCTGTTAAAATTAGGTCTGCTTGCCTAGGACTTGATCTTGGTACCAATCCATAACGATCAAAGTCGAATCGTGAGCCTATTAATGAAGCAAATTCAATGAAACAACAACTGGTACCGTATAGAAGGGGCCATAAACTGGAGAGTCTTGACCAATTCGAAAGATCATTTGGTGTAGTTGAAATAACAGAATTGGAACTTGTTTGGTCAAGTAAGGGAAACTCAATCAAATTCATAACTGTCTCAATAGAATCTTTTCCTTCTTTTTTTTTGTCTAAATATTCAGTTAAGACCATTCCAAGGCTCCTTTTCGCCATGCATAAACTAAACCAACAACTAAGATAAGCACGAAAATCAAAGCTTCGATAAAAACGGATACACCCAATACGTCGAAACTCATTGCCCAAGGGTATAGAAAGACGGTTTCCACATCAAAAACAACAAAAACGAGCGCAAACATATAATAGCGTATTCGGAATTGTACCCAAGCCCCTCCCATGGGTTCTATACCCGATTCATAACTAGAAAGCTTCTCTGGTCCTTCACTAACCGGGGCTAAAAGTCCTGAAATCGAAAATGCCAAAATAGGAATAAGGCTTGCTATTATTAGAAATGTCCAAAAAATATCATATTCGTGAAGCAGAAACATAATGTACTCCCATTAATGTGGAATAGGCGGAACTTAAATTAGTCAATTCAATTCAGCATTGTCAATTTATCCAGAACTTCTCTCTTTTCCTCGGTGAAACAAGAATCTTTTTTGTTCAAACAAAAGCGCTTAGTTTAAGTTTAGCCTTTGTTTCCTCTGTGCTGCATCTTCTTTAAAGATTCATCCAATGGAATCCCAACTCCCTTTCTTTTGGATTTCCATTCTATTTAGATATGGTGTATGTAGATCTAATTCTTATATAAAGAAAACTTTCTCGTTTCACTTTGTCTCGCTTTCTCTAGAATCTCTAGAAAAAAGAATAGCTCTATCCTTTATTTAATATTTAATAATAAAATAATAAGAGACTATTAAATAAAAATGAGAATACTACTAAATTAGAACCTAATTAAGATAGTAGGACTAATCTATGCAGTATAATTAATGAGAAGTAATACTATAAAATAAAAATAAAGAACTCTATTTCAGAACTATGAGACAGAATATTCTGTTTTCTTATTTACTCTTTACTTTATTTTTTCTATTTAAAGTTGATCAATTTACATAATGTATCTATAAACAAAGTAATAAATATACTTAAAACAAAGTAGGAATTCGCAAAATGGATAAAATCATTGCAGTTATTATAGGGAAGTCTAGAGATATCCTATTTGAAGGAGGACGGGATTCAAATCAGGGAAAGGATCCTTTCTTCTATTGATTTGATAGAAATTCGTTTTTCTTTTCCTGTCTGTATGATTTTGATTTTCGATGAATGAGCCTTTGGTAATGCTTTTATCTCTATTCTATGTCGCAGGCGCCTATCCAGTCTATAAACAAATACTAATGAGAAAATGAAAACTATACTAAACTAAAGAAAACATAGGATAGAGATCCTAAAATCTAAAAAAGGGCATATTAGGGCTATACGGATTCGAACCGTAGACCTTCTCGGTAAAACAGATCAAACGGATTATTATCGAAATGATTTGAACTGTTTCAAAGACCCAACATGCATTTTTTTGCATTGGGCTCTTTCATAAACTGATTTAAAGATCAGTTAGTCCACCATAGTTTTTCTTTACGGAAAGATAATGAGATGGCTCCCTGTGCTCTGATTGATTTTTTGTATTATGATCTATCTAGGAGCAATACCAAAGTGTTTCAAAGGAGGATTACCTTGACTTAGGTCTGCCTCCGGTCTAAATTAAATCAACCTAAGTGAAATGGAGTCTCTATCGTTCCACTGCAAGAGTTAACTATGAGACTTCATACACCTTAAAGTTCATAGAACGAAAAGAAGTTTTTTGGAGGCCCTTATCCTCATTACGCCTAGCATTTAGTGGGCTGGATATTTACCTTATCAACTAGCAAATCCATAAGGGTTCTATTTGATTAGGCACCTGAATTGGCACCTGAATCGGACTGAACCGACTGTTTGTCAGGCTACTGTTCTCCTATTCTCTCGAATCTATGAAGTAAGACATTGATTTTGCAATAAGATCGATTATGTTCATTGCATAATAAGCTCCTTTGAAAAGCATTGGCGCACGTGTAAACGAGTTGCTCTACCGAACTGAGCTATAGCCCTTATCAGAGATATCTTAACATATAGATAATTTCTTGTCAAGATGAATATTTTCTAATGCCAGAGGATACCCCTTTGATCTGTATCTGTTTAGTATTTAGTTTAGTATTTAGTATATAACAGACCAATAACAGAGCGGTATTGCTTAGAAAAGGGATTACAATATATAATCGATCGAAGTAATGGGTCTTCCTTTGTGGTGATAAATTGCCTACTTAACTCAGTGGTTAGAGTATTGCTTTCATACGGCGGGAGTCATTGGTTCAAATCCAATAGTAGGTAAGTAGGTAGAAAAATTACTAGATAGCATTGGACTTACTTCGCTTCGCTATCTAATAACTTTTTCTACCCCTCTTCCCTTTTTCTTTGTATCAACTATAAACCACTGGATTGTCTTCAATTGGATGGGGGAATCCAATTGACAGCCTCGATTCGTATCCTAGCTCGTCTGAGAGCGAGCTTCGCTTCAACCAAATCTTTCGTACCCTCAGCTTTACTCAAGTTAGCTTCGGCTATTTCAAGTGCCTTTTGAGCTTCTTCCGGATCAATATCACTACCCAGTTCCGCATCATTTCCTAAAATGATGATCTCATTATTAACTATTCTCGCAAAACCGCTCCACAGAATCGCTGTTAACCATTGGTCGTTGAGGAGGCGTATTCTCAAAGGACCCATATCTACTGCTGTGTTAATGGGGGCGTGGTTTGGTAATACGCCAATTTGGCCACTATTAGTGGATAAAATGATTTCTTTCACTTCACAATCCCAAATAATTCGCTTAGGAGTCAGTACATAAAGATTTAATTTCATTTCTTCGATTTGTTCTCCTCTTCTAAGGTTATAGCTTTCGTGCTAGCTTCATCGATGTTACCCACCAAATAAAAAGCCTGTTCAGGTAGGCCGTCTAATTCTCCGGAAAGGATTAGTTGAAATCCCCTAATAGTTTCCGCAAGAGCAACATACTTTCCTGGAGAACCAGTAAAAACTTCTGCCACAAAGAACGGTTGTGATAAGAAACGCTCAATTTTTCTTGCTCTTGCTACAGTTAAACGATCCTCTTCCGATAATTCATCCAAGCCAAGAATTGCGATAATGTCCTGAAGTTCTTTGTAACGTTGTAAAGTTTCCTTAACTCTTTGCGCAGTTTCATAATGTTCGTTGCCAACGATCCGAGGCTGTAACATAGTCGAGGTTGAATCTAAAGGATCTACTGCTGGATAAATACCCTTGGAAGCTAATCCTCTGGAAAGTACGGTAGTAGCATCCAAATGTGCAAATGTTGTGGCAGGGGCAGGGTCGGTCAAATCGTCTGCAGGTACATAAACTGCTTGAATCGAAGTTATAGATCCCTTTTTAGTAGAAGCAATTCTTTCTTGCAAAGAACCCATTTCTGTACTAAGAGTAGGTTGATAACCCACTGCGGAGGGCATTCTCCCTAATAAAGCGGATACCTCTGATCCTGCTTGAACAAAACGAAAGATATTATCGATAAATAAAAGCACGTCTTGCTTATTAACATCTCGGAAATATTCCGCCATAGTTAGGGCAGTTAAACCAACTCTCATACGAGCTCCCGGTGGTTCATTCATTTGGCCATAGACTAGAGCTACCTTTGATTCCTCAATATTTTTTTCATTAATTACTCCGGATTCCTTCATTTCCATATAAAGATCATTTCCTTCACGAGTCCGTTCCCCTACTCCACCGAATACGGATACGCCCCCATGAGCTTTAGCAATGTTATTGATTAATTCCATGATCAGTACTGTTTTACCTACTCCAGCCCCCCCAAATAGTCCTATTTTTCCTCCACGTCGATAAGGAGCTAAAAGATCGACGACCTTAATACCTGTTTCAAAGATGGATAATTTCGTATCTAACTCGATAAAGGCAGGCGCAGATCTATGAATAGGGAACGTTGCACTACTATCTACAGGACCCAAATTGTCAACAGGCTCCCCAAGAACGTTGAAAATTCGTCCGAGAGTAGCTCCACCGACCGGAACACTGAGAGGAGCTCCCGTGTCAATCACTTCCATTCCTCTCATCAACCCGTCCGTAGCACTCATAGCTACAGCTCTAACTCGATTATTTCCTAATAATTGTTGTACCTCACAAGTCACATTAATTTGCTTATCGGCAGTGTCTCTACTCTGGACTACCAAAGCGTTATAAATATAAGGTAACTTGCCTGGGGGAAAAGTGACATCCAGCACGGGTCCAATAATTTGATCGATACGACCTGTACTTTTTTCTTCAATTGTGGAAACCCCGGGAGGAGAAGTAGTAGGATTGGTTCTCATAATTATCACATAATTAAAAAAAAGGAATTTGTCGAAATTTTTCTTTTTTTATTGTTGAATAATGCCAAATCAAATCAAAAAAAATCCAAAAGTAAAAAGGAAATGAATTAGTTAATTCAATAAGAGAGAAAAGGGGACCAGGACTTGATTTCGTTGCCCAAGCGAATCCCATTCAATCGTTTACTCATGGAATGAGTCCATTGGAAAGTTCAATCAATCTTTTTTTTCATATACATTTTGCCTTTTGTGGAGGATCTGTGCCTACTCTACTTTCCTATCTAGGACTTCGATATACAAAATATATACTACTGTGAAGCATAGATTGCTGTCAACAAAGAATTTTATTAGTATTTAGTTAGGTATTTGCATTCAAAATAAGAAAAGAGAACTATTAAGAACTTGTAAAATAAGGATTAGGAATTAATTTGGGTTGCGCTATATCTATCAAAGAGTATACAATAATTATGGATTTGGTAAATCAAATCCATGGTTTAATAACGAACCGTGTTAACTTACCATAACAACAACTCAATTCCTATCGAATTCCTATATTGGAATTCCTATAGGATAGAACATACACAGGGTGTACGCATTATATATGAATGAAACATATTCATTAACCTAAGCATGCCCTCAATTTTCTTTAATGAGTTGATATTATATTAATTGAATATCCTTTTTGTTTTACGAGATTTTTGCTAAAGTTTCATTTACGCCTAATTAACATCGAGTAGACCCTGTTATTGTGAGAATTCTTAATTCAAGAGTTATAGGGAGGGACTTATGTCACCACAAACAGAAACTAAAGCAGGTGTTGGATTTCAAGCTGGTGTTAAAGATTATAAATTGACTTACTACACCCCAGAGTATGAAACTAAGGATACTGATATCTTGGCAGCATTCCGAGTAAGTCCTCAGCCTGGGGTTCCGCCCGAAGAAGCAGGGGCTGCAGTAGCTGCCGAATCTTCTACTGGTACATGGACAACTGTTTGGACTGATGGACTTACCAGTCTTGATCGTTACAAAGGACGATGCTATCACATCGAGCCTGTTGCTGGGGAAGACAACCAATGGATCTGTTATGTAGCTTATCCATTAGACCTATTTGAAGAGGGTTCCGTTACTAACATGTTTACTTCCATTGTAGGTAACGTATTTGGTTTCAAAGCCCTACGTGCTCTACGTTTGGAGGATCTACGAATTCCCCCTACTTATTCAAAAACTTTCCAAGGCCCGCCTCATGGTATCCAAGTTGAAAGAGATAAGTTGAACAAGTACGGTCGTCCTTTATTGGGATGTACTATTAAACCAAAATTGGGATTATCCGCAAAAAATTATGGTAGAGCGTGTTATGAGTGTCTACGTGGTGGACTTGATTTTACCAAAGATGATGAAAACGTAAACTCACAACCATTTATGCGCTGGAGAGACCGTTTTGTCTTTTGTGCCGAAGCTATTTATAAATCACAGGCCGAAACCGGTGAAATCAAGGGGCATTACTTGAATGCGACTGCGGGTACATGTGAAGAAATGATTAAGAGAGCTGTATTTGCAAGAGAATTAGGGGTTCCTATTGTAATGCATGACTACTTAACTGGGGGATTCACCGCAAATACTACTTTGGCTCATTATTGCCGCGACAATGGCCTACTTCTTCACATTCACCGTGCAATGCATGCAGTTATTGATAGACAGAAAAATCATGGTATGCATTTCCGTGTATTAGCTAAAGCATTGCGTATGTCTGGGGGAGATCATATCCACTCCGGTACAGTAGTAGGTAAGTTAGAAGGGGAACGCGAAATGACTTTAGGTTTTGTTGATTTATTGCGCGATGATTTTATTGAAAAAGATCGTGCTCGCGGTATCTTTTTCACTCAGGACTGGGTATCCATGCCAGGTGTTATACCGGTAGCTTCAGGTGGTATTCATGTTTGGCATATGCCAGCTCTGACCGAAATCTTTGGGGACGATTCTGTATTACAATTTGGTGGAGGAACTTTAGGACATCCTTGGGGAAATGCACCTGGTGCAGCAGCTAATCGAGTGGCTTTAGAAGCCTGTGTACAAGCTCGTAACGAAGGGCGCGATCTTGCTCGCGAAGGTAATGAAATTATCCGAGCAGCTTGCAAATGGAGTCCTGAACTAGCCGCAGCTTGTGAAGTATGGAAGGCGATCAAATTCGAGTTCGAGCCGGTAGATACTATTGATTAACTAGATAAAACTAAAGATAAAGAAGGTATAAATAAAAAAGAAACGAAATAAAAAGAGAAAAAAATCAGTTATGAAATGCAGTAATTCTTCTTTATTCTTCTAATTGATTGCAATTAAACTCGGCTCAATCTTTTTTAGAAAAAAAAGATTGAGCCGAATAAAAATAGATCATGATATGATCATGAGACTTGACAAATTGAGATTCGTCTATTCTATATATCTAGAATATATATATTAAGGTATAATACAATAAAGAAATACAAATAAAATAATAAAATAATAAAATATAGTATTATCATATGATAATGATAATGGAATCAAATACGCAGTATTTACAGAAAAAAGTCTTCGTTTATTGGGAAAGAATCAATATACTTTTAATGTCGAATCGGGATTCACTAAGACAGAAATAAAGCATTGGGTCGAACTCTTCTTTGGTGTTAAGGTGGTAGCTGTGAATAGCCATCGACTACCTGGAAAAGGTAGAAGAATAGGACCTATTCTGGGCCATACAATGCATTACAGACGTATGATCATTACCCTTCAACCGGGTTATTCTATTCCACTTCTAGATAGAGAAAAAAACTAAAGGAGAATGAATGAAAAAAGACATAGTTTGGAAGTTAGACCTTTTTATAGGACTCTCTTTCAATTTCAAAAAAGAGGACGTTTGAAACTTTTAACAGGCGTAATCGTGAGTCAACAAGTGACTCGAACTGTGTGTAAAAAAAGAAGCATTTTTTTTTTTTCAAAATGCTAGAACTAGATAAGGAAGTTTTCTATAACCTTGAGAAAAAGGATAAAAAGGTAGTTTTTTTTTAGTTTATGACTCCGATCAAGAGCGAGAAATCCTTGATTTGGGATTGGACATAGAACCTGGACCCATCGTAGAGACGTTTAGTTCAAAAGAAAGGATCGTATCCTGATGGTAAGAATTATACTTTCGTGGAAATACAGCGCTATAGACTTCAATGCGGTAGAGTAGACGTTTTGTTTCTAATTTTTCTGGACCAAACCTCCGCTCCGACCCAACGATACAATGAATTTTTTCTGTTCATATTCATAAATAAAAAAGATTCGGAATCGCAATGCTACTATATGCGTCCAGAGGAGTATTTGGAATAATATTCTTCTATAATCCATTATTGCGGGGGGTCTTACTAACAGGGCTTCGCTGCACGGGACAGGTCTTCGTCGAAAAGCTAACTCCACCCGGCATTTTCATACCCTTTCTTTGGGTGGTATATCGCCTTTTAAAGTCTAAGAGGGTAGTAGGGGATCTATAGTAGGTAAGATAATTTGCCCTTTGATTTTGATTGAATATACTATTTTTCCGCCTTTACCACGCATTATTGTATGCGCTTCTAGAGAAGTATGTATGCAGGAAGTAAATTCTAACCGCTTTCTTTTGAATCCAATTTCAAATTAGATTAGAAAGATAGAAAGGCCATGAGGATGGGAAAATCAAAATAAAATCTTTTTAATTAGTTCTCCTTTTTTGGAATTTTCTTATTATCCTTTCATTTTTTTTACAGAATATTTTTCAAACTAAAAATAAAAAATACAATACAATAGTCAATATTCCTTATAATAGATATACTTAATTATATCATAAGAATCTTAAGATATTTTTCGACTAGATAGAAATAGTAAATTTGAATTGAGACACCTATTCCATGACGGATTTAAACTTACCTTCTATTTTCGTGCCTTTAGTAGGCTTAGTATTTCCGGCAATTGCAATGACTTCTTTATTTCTTTATGTGCAAAAAAATAAGATTGTCTAGTATTTTTTAGTGTAAGTAATATAATATGGTAGGGTATGTGGCTTTTTCTACACACACTTTCTACACACAAATGAAAAACGGTTATGGATGCGGATATAGGCTACGAGCATAAATGCATGAATATGCAGAGCCAGGTATAGCGAGTTTTATTTTATTTATTTTAATTGAATCAACGAATATTTTTTGAATAGAAAGTCAATGTATCTAACCTATTATTTCACAGGAGTACTAGTTGCTGAAGGCGATTTCAGAATCAAAAAAAGTAAAGTCAAAATTATTTAGCTTATTCTCTCAATTTCAATCGACCGCTGCTGGATTTAGTATATCTAATATGAATTGGCGATCAGAACACATATGGGTAGAACTTCTAAAAGGTTCTCGAAAAAGGGGTAATTTTTTCTGGGCCTGTATTCTTTTTCTAGGTTCACTAGGATTCTTATCGGTTGGGATTTCCAGTTATCTTGGTAAGAATATTATATCTATACTTCCATCTCAAGAAATTCTTTTTTTTCCGCAGGGGGTCGTGATGTCTTTCTACGGAATCGCAGGCCTATTCATTAGCTCCTACTTGTGGTGTACTATTTTGTGGAATGTAGGTAGTGGTTATGACCGATTCGATAGAAAAGAGGGAATAGTGTGCATTTTTCGTTGGGGATTCCCTGGAATAAAACGTCGCGTCTTCCTTCGATTCCTTATGCGGGATATCCAATCAATTAGAATTCAGGTTAAAGAGGGTCTTTATCCTCGTCGTATTCTTTATATGGAAATCCGGGGCCAGGGGATCATTCCCTTGACTCGTACTGATGATAAATTTTTTACTCCACGAGAAATTGAACAAAAAGCTGCCGAATTGGCCTATTTCTTGCGCGTACCAATTGAAGTATTTTGAGGTATCTTTTTTGAACTGAGTTGAATGAAGAAAAGAAGAATTGGAAGAAGAAAAGTTTTCTCAACACAGGGAGGAAGTCCCTTCTAAATTGGATTTGTTATTGTAAGGGGATTTTTAAGTATTTATCTAAAGGAAGGAACAAACGAGGATAAGAGAAATTTGCTTTTAATTTTTTTTTATCCAAGTTAGATATATCGCATACTATTCTTCCTTTTTCATCCGAAAGGGCTTTTTTTTTATTCTATTTCACTATTTCATTCCATCTAGATCTAAGAAAGAACCCAATGCACTGAAATTCCACTAATAACTAATATACAAAAAAGAAGAATAGATACAGGGTATCAAACCTATAGAGTTTTTGCTTCAAAGAAATAGAAATATCATGAAATAGAAATATCATCATATAGAGTCAGGGAATGGAATAGAGTCAGCGAATGAAGCATATTCATTAACAACTCCATTTACAGATCAAAAATGAAAAAAAAGAAAGCATTGCCTTCTTTACTATATCTTGTATTTATCGTACTTTTGCCTTGGGGGGTCTCTTCCTCATTTAACAAATGTCTGGAACTTTGGATTAAGAATTGGTGGAATACCAGGCAATCCGAAACTCTCTTAACTGATATTCAAGAGAAAAGGATTCTAGAAAGATTCATAGAATTAGAAGAACTTTCTCTCTTGGACGAGATGATAAAAGGGAAACTAAAGACACATGTACAAAAACCTCCTACAGGAATACACAAGGAAATAATACAATGGGTCAAAATAAATAATGAGGATCATCTCCATACCATTTTGCATTTCTCGACAAATATAATCTGTTTGGCTATTCTAAGTGGTTCTTTTTTTCTGGGTAAAGAGGAACTTGTCATTTTGAATTCTTGGGTTCAGGAATTCTTCTATAATTTAAATGACTCAATAAAAGCTTTTTTTATTCTTTTAGTTACTGATTTTTTTGTTGGATTTCACTCCACCCGTGGTTGGGAACTAGTAATTCGTTGGGTCTACAACGATTTTGGATGGGCTCCTAACGAGCTTATTTTCACTATTTTTGTTTGTAGTTTTCCAGTAATTCTAGATACATGTTTGAAATTTTGGGTCTTTTTTTGTTTAAATCGTCTATCTCCTTCGCTTGTAGTCATTTATCATTCAATTAGTGAAGCATAAATTCATTTGATCTCCCGATATTAATATTAATCAAATTAGCAAGCATCTTTTTTTAGAAAGAAAGCCCTTTTCCATTTTAGCAAAATTCTTTCTATTTATACCTACTTTAAGGTATTCATCATTGCAGTACAACTGTTGCAGTAGAATGACAACAGATTCGTGTATAGGGAACTAGATTAGCTTAGCTACCTATCTAATTTATTGTAGAAATTCTGGGATCTGCGATTGGACATGGAAAATAGAAATACTTTTTCTTGGGTAAAGGAACAGATAACTCGATCGATTTCTGTATCGATCATGATATACGTAATAACTCGGACATCTATTTCAAATGCATATCCCATTTTTGCGCAGCAGGGTTATGAAAACCCACGAGAAGCAACTGGACGAATTGTATGTGCCAATTGCCATTTAGCTAGCAAGCCCGTCGATATTGAAGTTCCCCAAGCTGTGCTTCCCGATACTGTATTTGAAGCAGTTCTTCGAATTCCTTATGATATGCAATTGAAACAAGTTCTTGCTAATGGAAAAAAGGGAGGGTTGAATGTAGGTGCTGTTCTTATTTTGCCCGAGGGATTCGAATTAGCGCCGCCCGATCGTATTTCCCCTGAGTTAAAAGAAAAGATAGGAAATCTTGCTTTTCAGAGTTATCGTCCCGATAAAAAAAACATTCTTGTGATAGGCCCTGTTCCCGGTAAGAAATATAGTGAAATTGTCTTTCCCATTCTTTCCCCTGATCCTGCTACGAAGAAAGATGCTCATTTCTTAAAATATCCCATATATGTAGGGGGAAACCGAGGAAGAGGACAGATCTATCCTGATGGTAGCAAGAGTAACAATACAGTCTATAATGCTACGTCAACAGGTATAGTAAGAAAAATACTACGTAAAGAAAAGGGGGGGTATGAAATATCCATAGTTGATGCATCAGATGGACGCCAAGTGATTGATATTATACCTCCCGGACCAGAACTTCTTGTTTCAGAGGGGGAATCCATCAAGCTTGATCAACCATTAACAAGCAATCCTAATGTGGGAGGTTTTGGTCAGGGGGACGCAGAAATCGTGCTTCAGGATCCATTACGTGTCCAAGGCCTTTTGTTCTTCTTCGCATCCGTTATTTTGGCACAAGTTTTTTTGGTTCTCAAAAAGAAACAGTTTGAAAAGGTTCAATTGTACGAAATGAATTTCTAGGTCCCGGGATTTCTTACCATCAAGTTGGTAAAAAGCCTCGATTTATTGGCAATTGCTAGAATTATCTATGATCTATTTTGGAAATCCTTTTTTTGTTTAGACTGCTTTTTGTTTATGAGATGTCTGGAATTCCTTATTTATATCCCATGCAAAAGAAGAGAATCCAAGGCAAAGGCGAGAACAATCAAATTAAAATTTCTTCTTTTTCGGAGGGATTGCAGGTCTTCTTAATCGTCTATTCGGCACAAGAAAAAGCCTTTTTCTTGTGCCGATTCTTCTTGTATCAAAATAAGAATCCTTTTTCTTCCTAATTCGTCAAAGATTACTATTTCTTCTTTATTCGGGTCTGTCTCTTGGACCTCTTTTTCTTTTGCTTAGGTTTAGCCGAGGTAGTGGACAAACAGAGGGGAAGAAAATATGGCGGGGGAAAAATTTCTTGTGATTGTGAGCAAATTGCTTGGCTTGTTTAATTAAGTTCAACTTCAAATTTACAGAAATTTTGCAAAAAAAAAGTAAACTCTTCCATTGAAGGTTTTTTTATTTTTAGGCTAGTTGAATAGTTTTGATTAAGGTTTTATTAGTTTATTACTCGAAACTAAATCAAGGATTTTCAGGATACTTCCTTCGTGGAATAAGATATTGGATCCTCGAGTGATCTCTTTTTCTTGTTGCTTCATAAGAGTGAATCGAATAGATTCAATTCGCGTTATAAGAGTAAAATAAAAATTCCGCGGGTCCTTTCCGCTCTAATCAGATAAAGGGGGGTAAGGACCCGCTAAGCTCCTACTTTTTCATGTTTACAATCTGGTCCCTCCGATTACTATAGAGATGAACCCAATCCAGAATATGAACCATAAAAGAAAACACCTACTAAACCAATCACAGCAATACCAGCTACAGTACCTATCAGCCAAAGAGGAATTCTTCCAGTAGTATCGGCCATTTCCCCTACTTTCCTCCACATTTTATCAATTGGTCATGCTAGAGACAAAAACAGTCATGGGTAGTTATAAGGATGGTATCCTTCCAAATGGGATAAGAGAATTCTTATTAGTCTCTTTCTTTCTCTCAATTGAAGAAGTAATTGGAAAATAAAACAGCAAGTACAAAAATGAGTAATAAACCCCAGTATAGACTGGTACGATTCAATTCAACATTTTGTTCATTCGGGTTTGATTGTGTCATAGTTCTATAGTTGGAATTTGTTTTATCGTTGGATGAACTGCATTGCTGATATTGATCCCAAGAAAAAAACAGTAGGTACAGCTAGTCCGTGAATAGCCAGCCATCGCACTGTAAAAATAGGATAGGTTCGATCTATGGTCATTGAGGGCCTCCTAAAAGGATCTACTAAATTCATCGAGTTGTTCTAAAGAATCAAAACGGTCGGTTATTAACGGAATTCCTTGTCGGCTTTCCGTGAAATACTCGTTTGGCCTAGGACTTCCAAACACGTCATAAGCTAAACCCGTACTGACAAATAACCAACCCGCAATGAATAGGGAAGGTATAGTAATGCTATGAATAACCCAGTATCGAATACTGGTAATAATATCAGCAAAAGAACGTTCTCCCGTGCTTCCAGACATGCTGAACTCCCAAAATTTTTGTACATTCAAAAAAGGAATTGATTCCGTAAAAGATGGGATCGACCAGTAAATAGAAAATTACTGATATTTCATCCTTGTGAGATTGTCAATTTTGTACCAAAGGTGTATTTTGAGTATACCGAATTAGTATAGCTATCCTTCCTATGGCACAGCAATCTGGTTTTGCCTGGTTCCGAAACATAATTACTTTTTTATTTTTTTTTTGTCTATAGGTAAGCTATATGTTATTCAAGGCATCAATAGAAAACCCCATTTTTGTAGGTTCTACTTACTTTTCATTGGCTTCGGAATAATAGAGTAATTCGGAATAGCAGCCAAAATCTTGGGA
>NW_028260474.1:17500-32500 GCF_056163025.1 Triticum urartu
AAAAGAAAGGAGGTAGAAAAATTTTTGGATTTATGGTTAAAGAAGAAAAAGAAGAAAACAGGGGTTCTGTTGAATTTCAAGTATTCAGTTTCACCAATAAGATACGGAGACTTGCTTCACATTTGGAATTACACAAAAAAGATTTTTCATCGGAAAGAGGTCTACGAAGACTTTTGGGAAAACGTCGACGTTTGCTGGCTTATTTGGCAAAGAAAAATAGAGTACGTTATAAGAAATTAATCGGTCAGTTGAATATTCGGGAGCAGTAATTTAATCGTTCAAATTTTTTTCTTGTTTTATTATTTTTTTAGTAGTCTTATAGTAGTCTTAGATTTTTCATTTTGATGAGCCTCGCTTTGAGGAATTCATGGAATAATCCATTTTCATGGAATAATGAATTAAGGAAGAAAGGATATGAGTCTACCGCTTACAAGAAAAGATCTCATGATAGTCAATATGGGCCCTCAACACCCATCAATGCATGGTGTTCTTCGACTGATCGTTACTCTCGATGGTGAGGATGTTATTGATTGTGAACCCATATTAGGGTATTTACACAGAGGAATGGAAAAAATCGCGGAAAACCGAACTATTATACAATACTTACCTTATGTAACAAGGATATAGAGAGATTGTAGAAAGGGGATAGGATAGTTATTTTTGCAAGAGACTTGTTGTAAATTCCTTAACTTAAGAAAGAAAAAAGAATAAAAACACAGATACATAACATAAAAAAAAGAATAAATAAGACGAGATTCGACCTCCCCCTACATATTTAATTTCCTCTCCTATACAAAAACTAGCAAGACCCACTCCATTGGTAATTCCATCAATAACACCCTTATCAAAAAACTCCGTGAGTTCGGTTAACCCTCTTATACCGAGGGTAAAGACCCTAGTATAGAAAATATCTATATAACCACGATTATATGACCAACTGTATATATTTTTTTTTACTTGATCTAAAAATTCTTTTTTAGGATTTCCTTTGTAAAAAGAGTTTATTAAATCCAAATTCTGAAAAAAAGAATAAGCGGATCCATAGAAGATATATGCTATGAATAAACCAAAGATAGCTAGACTTACAGAAGAAATTGCATTAGTAATAAATTCATATGAATTTACAAAAGAATTAGAACTTTCCTGGGTAAAGTTTATTGAGGGAGTTAACCACTTTGATAATATGGTTAACTCTGCTATTCCATTACCAATTCCTCCATTATCAAAAGAGATTCCTATGAATCCAATGAACAAAGTGAAAAGTAGTAATATAAGAAGAGGAAATAACATAGTATTTCCCGTTTCATGCGGATAGGCAAAAGTTTTTTTAGCCCCAAAAGACGTAGTAAAGGATCCTATCCAAAAGTTTTTTTAGCCCCAAAAGACGTAGTAAAGGATCCTATCCTATTTCTTGTATTACCTTGAATTTTTGGTATATTTTGTGAAAAAAAAGAAACTCCACTCTTCGTTGTTGATAAAACGAAATCCCTATTCACTCCTTTGGGTATCCTTTTTCCCCATAAGGATATTGAATACAAGGAACTCTCTTTAGTGCTACTGTAATTTTGAAAATGAACACGCAAATACCCATCAAATGTAAGTAAATATATCCGAAACATATAAAAGGCAGTTAATCCTGCAGTAAAGGAGGCTATTATTCCAAAAAAGGGCGAATACAACCAACTATTACTAAGGATTTCATCTTTGGACCAGAAGCAAGCAAGAGGTGGAATACCACAAAGAGAAAGTGTACCCCATAAAAAAGTAGTTCTTGTGATTGGAATGTATTTTCTTAAACCGCCCATAAGAACCATATTTTGACTTTTATCTGGTGAATATCCAACAAGAGGTTCCATTGAATGAATAACGGATCCGGATCCCAAGAACAATAAAGCTTTTGAATAAGCATGAGTGATCAAATGGAATAAAGCAGCTTGATAAGAACCTATACCTAGAGCTAACATCATATAACCCAATTGAGACATTGTAGAATAGGCTAAGCTTCTTTTAATATCTCTCTGAGCAAGAGCTAAAGTAGCTCCTAAGAATAGTGTTATTGTACCTACTAAAGAAATAAAACTCATTATCAAAGGTAAAGATATGAAAAGAGGAAGAAGTCGAGCTAGAAGAAAAATTCCCGCAGCAACCATAGTTGCTGCGTGTATAAGAGCCGAAATAGGAGTGGGCCCTTCCATAGCATCGGGTAACCATACGTGAAGAGGGAATTGTGCGGATTTCGCAACTGCACCAAGGAATAATAAAAAAGCACACAAAGTAGTAAGTAAAGAGTTAATTCCATTATTAGGAATCCAGTTATTAGCTATTTTGAACAAATCCCTAAACTCTAAACTACCTGTTATCCAAAAAAAACCTAAAATTCCTAATAATAGACCAAAATCCCCTACACGATTAGTTACAAAAGCTTTTTGACAAGCACTCGCTGCGATTGGTCGTGTAAACCAAAAGCCTATCAATAAATAAGAACACATTCCCACGAGTTCCCAAAAAAAATAAATTTGTATCAAATTGGAGCTAGTAACCAATCCCAACATGGAAGTATTGAAAAAACTTATATAAACAAAAAATCTCAAATATCCTTCATCGTGAGACATATAACCATCACTATAAATAAGAACCAGGATTCCTACAGTAGTAATTAGTATTAACATAATAGAAGTAAGTGGGTCAATCAAGTATCCAAATTCTAAAGAAAAATCATTATTGACGGTCCAAGACCATAGATATTGATAGATCGAACTTCCATTTATTTGTTGAATAGACAGTTGAACTGAGAATACCATAGCTATACTTAAGAGTAAAACACTAGGAAAAGCCCATATGCGACGAAGATTTTTTGTTGCTGTCGGAATAAGAATAAGGCCAAATCCCATTGACATAATAACTGGAAGTGGGAGAAGAGGGATTACCCATGCATATTGATATGTATGTTCCATAAGAAAAGAAATTGCAATTTTTACTTCAATTTTTACTTCAATTTTTCTATAAAATTGTTTCCGATTCACCAAACCAATTCTTATCTCTTTCTGAAAGAATAAATAAAAAGAATAAGAAAAAATACTGAAATTCTTAATTTTTCCAAAATTTATCTCATTGAAATAATTAAAAATTAAGAATGGGTTTAGTTGGTTAAATTAAAAAAGTTAATAAAATAACTAGGTAACGAAGTTATTTTATTAACTAAATAAAGATATTTATAAAAATAAAAAAAAAAAAGTGGAATCATTTTACTTTCTATTCATAATTCATTTTTATATTTCTTTAAAACAAAGATGAAACAGCTCTCTTGTTCCATAATTAACTGATTGAGTGAATTCCAATGAAAACCTATGTTTATAAGAAATTATCGAATAGTCCTTACTTCATATAGAACTAAAATTCTAATGACTATAAATTACCTAAGTTTTAGAATGTCTTGTTTAAGAGACTCAGTATTTTTTGTTTTGATTGGAATTCCTTTCCTTTATGGAATACCATTCTGAACTTAATTAACTATTTTCATTTTCCCTTCTTTTTATCCCCCCGTCTTATCTTATATGGGGGATAGGCTTCCATACCATATATCTATATATGGAGTATACTTGATATATAAATAGATATAAATAGATTTAAATGAGAAACCCTTCTATATATTCTATATTATTAAAAAAAAAGTATAAAATATATAAAGAAAAAATGTTAAAAAATTCTTGTTGTCTTATCCGCATTAGACAAAATGAAGTAAAAAATAATTCAAAATTTAAGTATCTTTCAGTATCTAAGTATAAATACTAATAAAAAGAAGAAAGAAGGATTGATTTGCAGCAATAGATGTCTTTCACATACAACTAGAAAAAAGTAATTTCCTTTTTGAATGGCAGTTCCAAAAAAACGTACTTCAATGTCAAAAAAGCGTATTCGTAAAAATATTTGGAAGAAAAAGACTTATTTTTCCATAGTACAATCTTATTCTTTAGTAAAATCAAGATCATTTTCGAGCGGTAATGAGCATCCAAAACCAAAGGGTTTTTCTGGGCAACAAACAAATAATAAGATTTTGGAATAATATGAATTGACTTATCAAAAAAGAATTCCAATTATTTAATAATTTGGATTCTTCTTTGAATGTACTTTTATGTGTCGAATTACTCGGTACAATATTCTTAGAACAAAAAACCCCTCTTATCTTATATATACAAGAAAAAAAAAGTTTTGTTTGGTATACTGTGTGCTAAGTATTCTTTTCCTATCAATGAACTTTTCATAATTTTCCTAATAGAATCCTCATATTCTATTAGGAAAATTATGAAAAGTGGAGTATTCTTACAATAGGACTTACAACTTCCACCTATCTTCTCCAAAATCATAAGGTTAGTAAATCTTATTAATAAGAGCATAAAGACTTTCATTCTAGAAATTTTTAAAAAATCCAAAAAGCCTTTTCTATTTATCCATTTTATTTTAATTTCATCATTAAATAGAAACCCTTTTGGATTTTTTTCATTGTATTGAAAGAATTTTCAAAATGTAAAGGGGAAATTAATTAGAAAAAATTAGTTCTATAATTGCAAGTTAGAAAAAAGAAGTTCCAACTCTTTCAAGCAGTGTTTGTGTTTCTATTGGGCAAAGCAAGAGTTTATTGTAAAAAAAAAAAATGGAAACGATACTACCAAACGAAGTCTATTTTAATGAAAACTCTAATGTTCCTAAATTTTATGGACTTTCCCAATATCGACGATTCCCAAGATAATAGCTATTATTCTTTTAAGTTACCTATTATTTGAAGTTAGCCGCCATGGTGAAATTGGTAGACACGCTGCTCTTAGGAAGCAGTGCTCAAGCATCTCGGTTCGAATCCGAGTGGCGGCATTCTTGAAAAAGAATACAATAGATTAGAAATCAATTCGAAATTTACAATTTTGTAATGGGACCTTCCCCTTATGCTATTTGCAACTTTAGAACATATACTAACTCATATCTCTTTCTCAACGATTTCAATTGTGATTACGATTCATTTTATAACCTTATTAGTTCGTGAACTTGGAGGATTACGCGATTCGTCAGAAAAAGGAATGATAGTTACTTTTTTCTCTATAACAGGATTCTTAGTTTCTCGTTGGGCTTCCTCGGGACATTTTCCATTAAGTAATTTATATGAGTCATTGATCTTCCTTTCATGGGCCCTGTATATTCTTCATACCATTCCTAAAATACAGAACTCTAAAAATGATTTAAGCACAATAACTACGCCAAGTACTATTTTAACGCAAGGCTTTGCCACATCGGGTCTTTTAACTGAAATGCATCAATCCACGATACTAGTACCATGCTCTACAATCTCAGTGGTTAATGATGCATGTCAGTATGATGTTATTAAGCTATGCAACTCTTTTGTGCGGATCCTTATTATCTGCCGCTATTCTAATCATTAGATTTCGAAATAATTTCCATTTCTTTTCTAAAAAGAAAAAAAATGTTTTAAATAAAACATTTTTCTTTAGTGATATTAAATATTTTTATGCAAAAAGAAGTGCTTTAAAAAGAACCTCTGTCCCTTCATTTCCAAATTATTACAAATATCAATTAACGGAGCGTTTGGATTCTTGGAGTTATCGTGTCATTAGCCTAGGATTTACCCTTTTAACCGTAGGTATTCTTTGTGGAGCAGTATGGGCTAATGAGGCCTGGGGATCCTATTGGAATTGGGATCCTAAGGAAACTTGGGCATTTATTACTTGGACCATATTCGCAATTTATTTACATAGTAGAACAAATCCAAATTGGAAGGGTACGAATTCTGCACTTATAGCTTTGATAGGATTTCTTATAATTTGGATTTGTTATTTTGGTATAAATCTATTAGGAATAGGCTTACATAGTTATGGTTCGTTTACATTAACACCTAAATGATTACATAAAATAAAACCTTCATGAAATGAAGGTTTTTACTTTTATGTTTTATTTGAGAACCCCTTGAACGCCTTATCAAAGGGTTCTCAAAAATTCGAGATAGATCTAATTATACTTTTTTACTTATTTCTGCATTATATACTTTTTTACTTATTTCTGCATTAATAGAGCAGACGAGTAAAAAAAAGCAAACCTATTTAGGATAATAATTGGATAAGAGAGCCTCTACCCTGTCAACGGATAGGGAGAGAACAAAATCTGGATAAATACCAATTCCTATTACTGGTAAAAAGATACAGATTAAAATAAAGAGTTCTCGTGGTCCAGAATCCACAAAATTTGCGTTTGGAACATTAAATAGCTTGTATCCATAGAACATCTGGCGTAACATAGATAATAAATAAATAGGAGTTAATATCATTCCAATTGCCATTACAAAAGTAATTAGTGTTTTTGGCATTAACAGAAATTTTGGACTAGTAATTAGTCCAAAAAATACTACTAATTCTGCGACAAAACCACTCATTCCTGGTAAGGCAAGAGAAGCCATTGAAAAGCTACTAAACATGGTAAAAATTTTAGGCATTTATCAGAAGCGGTTCCTGCCAAGAAAAAAAGTGTAGCACCAATAAATCCATGGGATAATATTTGTAAAATAGCTCCATTGAGTCCAATGTTGGTTATGGAACCAATTCCTATAATTATGAAACCCATGTGAGATACAGAGGAATAAGCTATTCTTTTTTTGAAATTTCGTTGACCAAGAGAAGTTGAAGCTGCATAGATTATTTGGATCGCTCCTATTATTACTAACCAGGGCGAAAATAGATAATGAGCATGAGGTAACAATTCCATGTTGATCCGAATCAATCCATATGCTCCCATCTTTAATAATATTCCCGCTAAAAGCATACATGTACTATAATGTGCTTCCCCATGGGTATCTGGTAACCACGTATGTAGGGGTATAATCGGCAATTTGACAGCATAAGCAATAAGGAAGCCAAAATATAAAAGTATTTCCAAGGTTGCAGGGTATGATTGATTAATTAATCTTTCCAAATCTAATCCTGGTTCGTTGGAACCATATAAGCCCATACCCAGAACTCCGATTAAGAAAAAAATGGAACCGCCTGCAGTATACAAAATAAACTTTGTAGCTGAATATAGACGCCTCTTCCCCCCCCACATGGATAAAAGTAAGTAAACAGGAATTAATTCTAACTCCCACATGATAAAAAAAAGTAAAAGGTCTCGCGAAGAAAATAATCCTATTTGACCACTATACATTGCGAGCATCAGGAAATAGAATAATCGCGAATTCCGTGTAATTGGCCAAGCTGCTAAAGTAGCTAAAGTAGTGATAAATCCTGTCAATAAAATAGATCCTAATGAAAGTCCATCGATTCCCAATCTCCAGTGGAAATCGAAGACATCTATCCATTTATAATCCTCCTTTAATTGGATTAAGGGATCCTCCAGTTGGAAATGATAACAGAACGCATAAGTCATTAGAAGGAATTCTAATAAACAAATAGATATAGTATACCACCTAACGACTTTGTTTCCCTTATGAGGTAAAAAGAAAATTAATGAACCTGCAAATATCGGCAAAACAACAAGTATTGTTAACCAAGGAAAATAACTCATGATAAAGTGATAAAGACAAGATACGTTTTGACCAGAAAAGCCCGTGCTCGATTATTTCGAGCACAGGCTTCTTCGGTAAAGAGGAATCAGACGATTCGAGTGAAGTTTTTTGTAACGTATCAATAAGATAGAGCCATGCTACGTGTTGTTTCAGGCCCTAAATAAACGCGGACACTTAAAAAATCTGTCGGGCAGGCAGATTCACATCTCTTACAACCCACACAATCTTCGGTTCTCGGCGCGGAAGCAATTTGCTTGGCTTTACATCCATCCCAGGGTATCATTTCTAATACATCTGTTGGACAAGCTCGTACACATTGAGTGCATCCTATACATGTATCGTAAATTTTTACGGAATGTGACATTGGATCTATAAATTTTTCTTTTCAACATAAAATTTTTCGATCTGGTAAAAATGAAATTAGTACTATAATGAGTCATATGTATTGTAGACACCAGACGAAGCAATGGTTTATCCAAACTTCAAAAAAAAAAATCTATTTTTTAATCTGTTTGTGAGAAAGCGTGAAGAGAGCCAAGAGACTTTAATTTTGGATTTCAACAATAAATAAGAAATAAGAAAGAATTTTACGAATTGTACAGACGAATTCGAATTAGCCAATAAATTGGCTATCGTCTTTTCAATATAAATTATTGCAATATTCAAATTGCAATATCAATGAATTACAAATACAAAAATTCATTTAAGTGAAAAAGAATACTATGCAATAATCTACTAAAAAAAATGGATATTCTCAAATAATACTAAGAAAATAGTATTGATTTCTATTTATTTTAATATGTGCGCCTTTGTTTAGAGGATTCTATGTCTAATTATTCAAAAGTCTAATTATTCAATAAATTAGATTGATTGATACGAGTGGATTTCCTATTACGATGGATGGAAGAAAGAATGGATAGTCCAATAGCGGCTTCAGCAGCTGCAAGGGCTATAACAAAAATTGCGAAAATATCTCCTTTTAATTGGCGACTA
This sequence comes from Triticum urartu, assembly GCF_056163025.1. NCBI lineage: Eukaryota > Viridiplantae > Streptophyta > Magnoliopsida > Poales > Poaceae > Triticum > Triticum urartu. The sequence goes on from NW_028260474.1 coordinate 26,052, forward strand.
TCAAATAGATCAGAAAATGTTACGAGATTTAGATTAATTGAATTCAGTATAAGTTCAAGACATATTAGAGCTCTAACCATGTTTCGGCTTGTGATCAATCCATAGATACCAATCGAAAATAAATAGACACTCAAAAAAAGTACATGCTCAAACATCATTAACTAACTCCTTATCAATCTCGATTCATTTCAATATGAGGGCAAGAATTGAACCGATTCAATTAATTACAATAGAACAATTACACAACAAAAGAAAAAAAAAAAAAAAAAAAAGGAGGTATTTGTTGGCAGTAGATGGATTTTACTAAATCAAAATTGTGATTCTTTAGTTATTTATTTTAGATTTGCAATTCTTATAATTTGTACTTTTTCTAAGTTTTCTTATTGCCGAGCCATAGTAATTGCACCTATTAAAGAAACTAGAAGAATTATGGAAATGAGTTCAAACGGAAGATAAAAATCGGTTGCTAAATGAATTCCAATTTGTTGAACATTATTTATGAGACCCTGTTCTACTATTTGGTTTGATCTTGTAGTCCAAAGAATTCCATACCACGACGTATCTGGGATAGTAGTCATTAGTGAAAAAACAATAGTTATACAAACGAGTGAAGTGAACCCATCTCCAATAGTCCAATAATTCTTATCTTTAGACCATTCTGAGCCATTTACGAACATTACAGCGAATATGATCAAGACATTTATGGCTCCCACATAAATAAGAAGTTGTGCGACAGCTACAAAGTAGGAATTTAATAAAAAATAGAATAAGGATATACAAACAAGAACTAATCCCAGCGAAAAGGCAGAATAAATGGGGTTGGTAAGTAATACTACTCCTAGACCCCCTAGTAGAAGAACAAATCCCCCAAATAGCATAAGAATCTCATGTATTGGTCCAGGTAAATCCATTATGGATAAAAAGAAATTAATAGTATAAAATTTTTCATGAACTGACTAAAACTAAAGGATTCAAGGAAGGAAAAAAGGATTAGGGTATTTTTTTGTGTATAAACTTATAGTTATAAATTATATTATATCACGAAAATCTAGTCTGATTTAAAATAAGAAATAATTTCCAATAAGCAGTAGTTTTTCGTTTTTCTTTATAGTTTAATTTTAAAGTTTAATAAAGAATTATTAGATTTTTATAACAGAAAGACAAAATCAAAGTTTAGTAATCAGTAATCGTTCTTGAATTCGAAGATTTTTCTTTGTTTATTTTACTTTCAGACGAATTCCTAATTGTTTGAATTGTGTAATCTCCCATTATGGAGATTGGTAACCGACTTAAAGCAATTTGATTGTAATTCAATTCATGACGATCATAGGTAGAAAGTTCATATTCTTCAGTCATTGATAAACAGCTTGTTGGACAGTACTCAACACAATTGCCACAAAATATACAAACTCCGAAATCAATACTATAATTAAGCAATTGTTTTCTTTTAATATCCTTTTCAAATCTCCAATCCACAACGGGTAAATCTATCGGACATACGCGAACACATACTTCACAAGCAATACATTTATCAAATTCAAAGTGGATTCGCCCTCGGAAACGCTCTGGTGTAATTGATTTTTCATAAGGGTAGTGAATCGTTATAGGTAAACGATTTGTGTGGGATAAGGTAGTTATGAAACTTTGACCTATGTACCTTGTAGCACGTATTGTTTGTTGACCATAACTCATGAACCCAGTTACCATAGGGAACATATTCATTCTAAATATCTATGAAAAAGATATGTTTCTTTCTCTTGTTTGAGAGAGCTTTTGTGTTGAAAATATTCTTACTATTATTGTATTATCTTATTTATAGTGAAACAAGTTGAGAAGAGGTTGTTAATAAGAGATTGCCCAGGGAAATAGGTAAAAGAAATTTCCATCCAAGATTTAATAACTGATCCATTCTCATCCTCGGTAAAGTCCATCTTATTGTGATAGAAATGAAGAGAAATAAATAAGCTTTAGTTAATGTAATAAATATACCCATTGTCATTTCCAAAATTCCAACTGCTTTATTCATTTGGAAAAAATCAAAAAAGGATATATAGGGAATAGATAAATTCCACCCGCCCAAGTAGAGAACTGTTACAAATAAAGAAGAAACTAATAAATTTAGGTAAGAAACAAGATAAAATAAACCATATTTGATACCGGAATATTCAGTTTGGTAACCTGCTACTAATTCTTCCTCCGCTTCTGGTAAATCAAAGGGTAATCTTTCACATTCTGCCAAAGAAGAAATTAAAAAAACCAGAAAACCTATAGGCTGACGCCAAATATTCCATCCAAAAAAACCGTATTTTGACTGTGCTTCAACTATATCAACTGTACTTGAACTGTTAGATAATCATAGTCGGTGATAACATCACAGTTCCCACCGCTATTTCAAAACCGTACATGAAACCTTAGCTTCATACGGCTTCTCTATGATCAGAAAAAGGAAAGGACTGTTTTGTTCCTAGCCCCGGGGGCGTAGATAGAATTAGATAAAATAAAATAGATTTGAAAGTCCTAAATTAGACCAAAGGAATTCCGTCTGCTAGAATAAGAAAAAGCGCTTCCGAATTGATCTCATCCTTTATAATATAATGAAAATTTTTCTTTGTTCAGTAATAACTTAATCTTGGAATAAAACACTTGTTACTTGTTATAGGAATTCAATTAATAAATGGAAAGAGTTGGGTATTAGTTCATGAGCAATTCTGCATGAATATGGATAGAGGAAGGAAATAATGAAAATTTTTTCTAGTGCACTCCATATCTTTTTTACTATTCTTCTTTCCCCAGGGAGGGGGTATTTAAAAAGAAAAAATGGATAAAGGGTTAATTCGTTCTTGATAGCCATTTCCTTAACAAGTGAATGGGAACATACTCTGGATCGGAATCCGAAGAAAGTACTACTTGATAATTTCTACAAATTGCAAGTCCTTATTATGATTCCTTTTATGGGCAAAAATCTCTAATGTTTTAGATTTTCCATTACTAATCCTTTATGTACTTTAGTGTTCCTAACCCTTCACTAACTTTTGGTGGATTCTTCTTATGGATTATTAAGTTATAGTAATAACTAGGAGTATTCTAGTAATGGAATTCCATATCGTGAATCCTTTATTCTTGGCCGCTTCAAGATATGATGACTAATTAAAAAATATCAACCTTGGGATAAAGAGTTTACACTGCTTATGTTTACTTCCACTTTTTTCTTGTACGTAGGAAATGAGATTTTTTCTTTTTACTACAAATTTATAAGCTGTTTTGTTTCACTCATATAGCTATCTAGTTTAACTTACCAACCCAAATACTAAATAAGAAAAGGAATATAAATAGTTAATGGATTTTATAGGAAAAAGATCTATTTTAACGAATCACACGTAGAGATATTGCTAGCACACAAAAAGTTAATGGTATTTCATAACTAATGGATTGAGCAGCAGCTCGTAGACCGCCTGAAAAAGAATATTTATTATTTGAGCTATATCCTGCCATAAGAAGACCAATAGGAGCTATACTTGAAATGGCAATCCATAAAAAAACACCAATACTAAGATCGGCTAAAACAAAATGATATCCCAAAGGGATAACTAAAAAACTTAATAAAACTGATATGACTGCTATAGAGGGTCCAATGCTAAATAAAGAAATATCTCCTCGGGATGGCAGAATATCTTCTTTAAAAAGTAGCTTAGTCCCATCTGCTATAGCTTGAAGCAGGCCCAGGGGGCCAGCATATTCAGGACCAATACGTTGTTGTATCGACGCAGATATTTCTCTTTCTAACCACACAATTACGAGTACCTCTATTGTTATTCCCAAAAGGAGGGTCAAAATGGGTAGAATCGATATCAGTCCATAGACTTCTTTTAATAATTCCAATTTCGAAAAAGAATTGATAGTTTCTACCTCTACCCTATCTATTATCATTTCAACGATCAACTTCCCCCATAATGATATCTATACTACCTAATATCGTCATGATATCAGCCAATTTCATTTTTTTAACTAGCTGAGGAAGAATTTGCAAATTAATAAACCCGGGTGGACGGATTTTCCATCTCCAGGGGAAAAGGCTATCATCTCCTACTAGATAAATCCCTAATTCACCTTTTGGGGCTTCTACTCTTACATAAAGCTCTTGTCTTGACAATTCAAAATTGGGCGAAGGTTTTTTACCAAGAAATTTATACTCAAAATCATTCCATTCAGAATTATTTTCTTTCTTAAAGCGTCGGACTTCTAAATTTTCATAAGGTCCTCCAGGAATTTTTTCTACAGCTTGTTGAATTATTTTGATGGATTCCCTCATTTCACCAATTCGTACTAAATAGCGAGCTAACGAATCCCCTTCTTTTTGCCATTGGACTTTCCAATCAAATTGGTTGTAAGACTCATAAGGATCTACTTTACGAAGATCCCATTGTATTCCAGAAGCTCGTAACATCGGTCCCGATAAGCCCCAATTTACTGCTTCTTCTCCGCTAATAAAACCTACTCCTTCAACTCGCTCTAAAAAAATTGGATTCTGTGTAATAAGTTGTTGATATTCAACAACTCCGCGTAAAAAATAATCACAGAAATCTAAACATTTATCGATCCATCCATAAGGTAGATCGGCGGCTACTCCTCCGATGCGAAAGTAATTGTGCATCATTCGCATACCTGTAGCAGCTTCAAATAGATCATATATTAATTCTCTCTCTCTAAAAATATAGAAAAAAGGAGTCTGTGCGCCGAGATCCGCCATAAAAGGTCCAAGCCATAGCAAGTGAGAAGCTATCCGGCTTAATTCTAACATAATTACCCTAATATAGCTGGCTCTTTGTGGTATTTGAATATTCTCCAAGAATTCTGGTGCATTTACTGTTATTGCTTCTGTAAACATAGTAGCTAAATAATCCCACCTTGTTACATAAGGTAAGTATTGTATAATAGTTCGGTTTTCCGCGATTTTTTCCATTCCTCTGTGTAAATACCCTAATATGGGTTCACAATCAATAACATCCTCACCATCGAGAGTAACGATCAGTCGAAGAACACCATGCATTGATGGGTGTTGAGGGCCCATATTGACTATCATGAGATCTTTTCTTGTAAGCGGTAGACTCATATCCTTTCTTCCTTAATTCATTATTCCATGAAAATGGATTATTCCATGAATTCCTCAAAGCGAGGCTCATCAAAATGAAAAATCTAAGACTACTATAAGACTACTAAAAAAATAATAAAACAAGAAAAAAATTTGAACGATTAAATTACTGCTCCCGAATATTCAACTGACCGATTAATTTCTTATAACGTACTCTATTTTTCTTTGCCAAATAAGCCAGCAAACGTCGACGTTTTCCCAAAAGTCTTCGTAGACCTCTTTCCGATGAAAAATCTTTTTTGTGTAATTCCAAATGTGAAGCAAGTCTCCGTATCTTATTGGTGAAACTGAATACTTGAAATTCAACAGAACCCCTGTTTTCTTCTTTTTCTTCTTTAACCATAAATCCAAAAATTTTTCTACCTCCTTTCTTTTTCATGTATTTTTCTGATCAGGAAAAATACAAAATTATGTCAGTTATTTTGAAGTTATTCTAATCTCGTACACACACAAATTTGCAATTATTCATCTACTACTGGAATTTGGATTTATTTTATCGATGCAAATTGGATTTGGATAGAAGGGTACATTCTTTCTAATATTTTAGATAGAAGAAATGTTTCTTCTATCTAAAATATTAGAAAGAATTTTGCTGATTTATTTATTGCTATATGCAATTTATGGAATTGATACACCATTTAATTGATATCATTTAGCAAAATGAAACACAGCATATGCATCCATCTTTTGGCTCGAGAATTTCACGGGATAGAGATATGGTATAAGAAATAGACTATTAAGTAACTCTAAATGAATTGTGGATACATCTGTATCCTTAACATACTGAAACGATTGTCATTATTCGTATCAAACCAATAGCGATTCATACAAGCTAAATCTTCTAATCAATGGTGGGCCAATAATGAATTTTTTTGCATATGTATTAAGACGCTTGGCCTGATTTCGAAATTGTCCAGAGTTTTATATGTTGTTTTCATTGCAAAATGATGGGTCTCCTTCCATAACTTTCCAATTACGAGTACGAGAATTGAAAGACATGAAAATTCTCAATTCTCTACGGCGTCTAGTAGATAGAAACAAGAAAATCAGAAGAATCTTTCTCTCTATTCACTATCATTCCGCGTCTTCGACTTCTATTAGTTTCTTTTCTTCTTTAATGCAATAGCTATAGTTTGATATAAGAATCCATTTCTCAAAGTAATGGAAACCATTCTCTTATAGGAAATGGTTCGAAAATCGCTATTCCACCTTTTAGGTATCGTGAAAAGTGATACCTGTGAAGATCGTGCATTTCAGTCAAATTCAGATCCGTTTTTCGAGTCCATGATATAATATAACC
>NW_028260474.1:54514-76138 GCF_056163025.1 Triticum urartu
TCCCCGTGCCAGCCCAAATCATGATCTTCACCAACTTGGATTTGGTTCTCTCGCGAAAATCGCGAGTTGCAGAGATGAGAACCATGAAAAGCAAGATCCCGAATAAGAAAACAGAAACCGAGGAAGAGGAAACCACAAGAGTGAAGACTAGTAGAGTCTCGTCTTTTGTCATTCTTTGCTCCTTTTTCACTCAATGATTCCTTCGAATTTGCCGACCAAAAATTCTATATGTCTATTCTATCTATGATATTTCTATATATATAGAATATGATATCTAATATGACATCCGATTTGTCAAAGGGATTGGATTGGTGACTTACCCATTCAGTGACTTTGGCACTGGACGTTCCAAAAACGGGTACTATCGGATCGGGTGAATTAGAGAATAGACAGAGGTCCGTTGGCATTTCAGCCTTTCTTCTCCTTTCAGGGCCTATCCGAAAGAGAATCCAGTACCTCTTGGTCCTGAATATCAGAATAGGACGAACGAACCGGCCTCCGCGGATATCTTTGCTTCGGAACAAAACCCTGCAATCAAATAGATTGTCCCAAGGGCGCCATATTCTAGGAGCCCAAGTTATGCTATTGAAAATTCGTTCCTCTAGCAGTTCCGGTTTGAGCATTCCGTTCCCTTTTTCAAACTCCACTTCTTTTCATATAGCAATCCCTGATCAAAGAGAGAACAATATCCATTTCAAAACATTTCTAACAGATTCCTTAGTTCGGACCGACGAAGTAATGTCACTCGACTATTATCAACCTGACTGCAATCTTTTTCTGTCGGTAAGGATTGCACCAGAGCACCTTCTACTTCTAATAGGCCATGAACTATAGATAGAGAAGAATCATTCTGAGCGAGTACATAAGAAGCGATCCACTTTTTTTCATCGGTTCCAGGGGAAGACCAAAGATCTTGCGCGGCAGGTCCGCCAGAAAAACTCAAAAGAGAAAGAAGTCTCGTTAATCTCTTCATGCTCGTTCCAAGTTCGAAGTACCTTTTGGCCAAAGAAAAACCCGCTTCCTGACACGATTGCCTCTTTATCTTTATATAGATAGATTCTATGGGGTTATTACTTAGTAAGTCTATTTTGTACAAGAGCCCCTCCTATCTGATAGAAAAGGGTCCCATGATCCCGAGCCGATCTTACCTTGGCTCGCAAACCCCAAGTTTGTCTATGAAGAGCTAATCTAATTGTATTTTTTTCTAGAATGGATTTCTTATGTGGAATACTAATGGATAGGGCTTCGTTGCTAAGTGCTACAAGATCTAGTGCACTGGAACTCGTGGTTATGGACCCGAATCCTTTAGTATGGAACATTGTCTTTTCCAAGTAAAAACCCCTAGTATATGAAAGAATGAAAAGGTGCTTTCGTTCTTGTGGAATAAGAAGCCCTCGTACCTTAATGAAAGGAAAATCGTAATTTTTCGTTAGGTATTTGACCAAATAGGATCGTCCAGTTCCTACAGAACCTATCACTAAAATACCCGATAGGGCTAAGCGGAACGAAAAGGGTTTTCCATGAGATGGTAAATGAAAACGATTAGTCCCACACGAGGTTTGGGAATAAGTGATTGTCTGATAATGAGCAAGGAATATACGTCTTTCTGCTAAAGAGGATCTATTAAACTCATAATTCATTAGATCCTTGTTATCAATGCCAACTAGGTATCATAAGTAAATGGATCCCGGTTGTTCAATCCTTTGATAACCAAGGTCATTCTTTGCTAAAGAGAAATGATCACTATGAGTCAGACTCAATAGAATTGGATCCATTCCAAATAGCGAGAATTAGGATTCTTGATCCCTCTCAATCTCTCTTTCAATTCGAGGATCCAGAGAGGTGTTTTCATAGTCATCTCCGAATATTTGCCATCTCGGAATATTTTCGATTTCATTTTTCTATGATATGTCTTTCTATATGAAAATTGGTTATTTACGATGTACGATGATCCCTGTTAAGCATCCATGGCTGAATGGTTAAAGCGCCCAACTCATAATTGGTAAATTTGCGGGTTCAATTCCTGCTGGATGCACACGAACGGGAACATTCCATAAGTCTATTGGAACTGGCTCTCTATCCATGGAATCTCATCCATCATCCATACATAACGAATTGGTATGGTATATTCATACCATAACATAAGAACAATAAGAACTCGAATTCTTATCGATACTGGAACTCAGAGCATAGGAGGGAAAGTCGATTTATGGATGGAATCAAATACGCAGTATTTACAGAAAAAAGTCTTCGTTTATTGGGAAAGAATCAATATACTTTTAATGTCGAATCGGGATTCACTAAGACAGAAATAAAGCATTGGGTCGAACTCTTCTTTGGTGTTAAGGTGGTAGCTGTGAATAGCCATCGACTACCTGGAAAAGGTAGAAGAATAGGACCTATTCTGGGCCATACAATGCATTACAGACGTATGATCATTACCCTTCAACCGGGTTATTCTATTCCACTTCTAGATAGAGAAAAAAACTAAAGGAGAATACTTAATAATACGGCGAAACATTTATGACAAAACACCTATCCCGAGCACACGCAAGGGAACCGTAGACAGGCAAGTGAAATCCAATCCACGAAATAATTTGATCCATGGACGGCACCGTTGTGGTAAAGGTCGTAATTCCAGAGGAATCATTACCGCAAGGCATAGAGGGGGAGGTCATAAGCGCCTATACCGTAAAATAGATTTTCGACGGAATCAAAAAGACATATCTGGTAGAATCGTAACCATAGAATACGACCCTAATCGAAATGCATACATTTGTCTCATACACTATGGGGATGGTGAGAAGAGATATATTTTACATCCCAGAGGGGCTATAATTGGAGATACTATTGTTTCTGGTACAAAAGTTCCTATATCAATGGGAAATGCCCTACCTTTGAGTGCGGTTTGAACTATTGATTTACGTAATTGGAAGTAACCAATTAGGTTTACGACGAAACCTAGAAATCGATCACTGATCCAATTTGACTACCTCTACGGGATAGACCTCAACAGAAAACTGTTGAGTAACGGCAGCAAGTGATTGAGTTCAGTAGTTCCTCATAGAAAATTATTGGCTCTAGAGATATGGTAATATGGAGAAGACAAAATTGTTTGAAGCACGCACAGAACCGGAAGCGCCCCTTGTTTCAAAGAGAGGAGGACGGGTTATTCACATTTAATTTGATGGTCAGAGGCAAATTGAAAGCTAAGCAGTGGTAATTAAGACCCCCGGGGGAAAATAGGGATGTCTCCTACGTTACCCATAATATGTGGAAGTATCGACGTAATTTCATAGAGTCATTCGATCTGAATGCTACATGAAGAACATAAGCCAGATGACGGAACGCAGAGACCTAGGATGTAGAAGATCATAACATGAGCGATTCGGCAGATTTGGATTCCTTTCCTATATATCCACTCATGTGGTACTTCATCATATGATTCATATAAGATCCATCTGTCTAGAGATCGTCATATACATCTAGAAAGCCGTATGCTTTGGAAGAAGCTTGTACAGTTTGGGAAGGGGTTTTTTGAGAGAAAAGAAGAATCTACTTCAACCGATATGCCCTTAGGCACGGCCATGCATAACATAGAAATCACACGTGGAAGGGGTGGGCAATTAGCTAGAGCAGCAGGTGCTGTAGCGAAACTCATTGCAAAAGAGGGTAAATCGGCCACTTTAAGATTACCATCTGGGGAGGTCCGTTTAGTATCCCAAAACTGCTTAGCAACAGTCGGACAAGTGGGTAATGTTGGGGTGAACCAAAAAAGTTTGGGTAGAGCCGGATCTAAGTGTTGGCTAGGTAAACGCCCCGTAGTAAGAGGGGTAGTTATGAACCCTGTGGACCACCCCCATGGGGGCGGTGAAGGGAAAGCTCCCATTGGTAGAAAAAAACCCACAACCCCTTGGGGTTATCCTGCGCTTGGAAGAAGAACTAGGAAAAGGAAAAAATATAGCGATAGTTTTATTCTTCGTCGCCGTAAGTAAATACGTAACTAGGAATATGGAAAATTGCATTTTTGGAATTTGCAATAATGCGATGGGCGAACGACGGGAATTGAACCCGCGCATGGTGGATTCACAATCCACTGCCTTGATCCACTTGGCTACATCCGCCCCTTATCCAGCTAAAGGATTTTTTTCTTTTTTCCATTGATCATTATTCTATTTATTCTGACCTCCGTACTTCGATCGAGATATTGGACATAGAATGCCACTCTTTAAAAAGGAAAAAAGGAGTAATCAGCTGTGACACGAAAAAAAACGAATCCTTTTGTAGCTCATCATTTATTGGCAAAGATAGAAAAGGTCAATATGAAGGAGGAGAAAGAAACAATAGTAACGTGGTCCCGGGCATCTAGCATTCTACCCACAATGGTTGGCCATACAATCGCGATTCATAATGGAAAGGAACATATACCTATTTACATAACAAATCCTATGGTAGGTCGCAAATTGGGGGAATTCGTGCCTACTCGGCATTTCACGAGTTATGAAAATGCAAGAAAGGATACTAAATCTCGTCGTTAACTGAATTCTGAATAGAAAGATTAAGAAGAAAAAAAGATTCAAAATAAAGACAGAAATACCCAATATCTTGCTAGAACAAGATATTGGGTATTTCTGTCTTCAAAAATTCTTATATGTTAGCAGAAAAACCTTATCCATTAATAGATGGAACTTCAACAGCAGCTAAGTCTAGAGGGAAGTTGTGAGCATTACGTTCGTGCATTACTTCCATACCAAGGTTAGCACGGTTGATGATATCAGCCCAAGTATTAATAACGCGACCTTGACTATCAACTACAGATTGGTTGAAATTGAAACCATTTAGGTTGAAAGCCATAGTACTAATACCTAAAGCAGTGAACCAGATTCCTACTACAGGCCAAGCAGCCAAGAAGAAGTGTAAAGAACGAGAGTTGTTGAAACTAGCATATTGGAAGATTAATCGGCCAAAATAACCATGAGCAGCCACAATATTATAAGTTTCTTCCTCTTGACCAAATTTGTAACCCTCATTAGCGGATTCATTTTCAGTAGTTTCCCTGATCAAACTAGAGGTTACCAAGGAACCATGCATAGCACTGAATAGGGAACCGCCGAATACACCAGCTACACCTAACATGTGGAATGGATGCATAAGGATGTTGTGCTCTGCCTGGAATACAATCATAAAGTTGAAAGTACCAGAGATTCCTAAAGGCATACCATCAGAAAAGCTTCCTTGACCAATAGGGTAAATCAAGAAAACAGCAGTAGCAGCTGCAACAGGAGCTGAATATGCAACAGCAATCCAAGGACGCATACCCAGACGGAAACTAAGTTCCCACTCACGACCCATATAACAAGCTACACCAAGTAAGAAGTGTAGAACAATTAGCTCATAAGGACCACCATTGTATAACCACTCATCAACAGATGCAGCTTCCCAAATTGGGTAAAAGTGCAATCCGATCGCCGCAGAAGTAGGGATAATAGCACCAGAGATAATATTGTTTCCATAAAGTAAAGAACCAGAAACAGGCTCACGAATACCATCAATATCTACTGGAGGGGCAGCGATGAAGGCGATAATAAATACAGAAGTTGCGGTCAATAAGGTAGGGATCATCAAAACACCGAACCATCCGATGTAAAGACGATTTTCAGTGCTAGTTATCCAGTTGCAGAAGCGACCCCACAGGCTTGTACTTTCGCGTCTCTCTAAAATTGCAGTCATGGTAAGATCTTGGTTTATTCAAATTGCAAGGACTCCCAAGCACACGTATTAACTAGAATATAGATAATAGAAGGCTTGTTATTTAACAGTATAACATAGACTATATACCAATGTCAACCAAGTCAGCCCAAAGATTAGCTATCCATATAACTAAATTAACCAAACCAATAATTTTGTATTTGTAAATGAAGTGAGTCAAAGTGAAAAACTTTGATGGGTCTTTTCTATATGGGTTGCCCGGGACTCGAACCCGGAACTAGTCGGATGGAGTAGATAATTCTTCCTTGTTACAATAGAGAAAAATCCCTCCCCAAATCGTGCTTGCATTTTTCATTGCACACGACTTTCCCTATGTAGAAATAGCCAATTTCTATTCCAAAGAGGAAGTTCTACTAATTTTTTTAATTAGTAAGTTGATTCACCTACTCTTTATTATAATAAAAAGAACATTTCAGAATGAAAAATAGAAAAGTTTTTTCTTGATCATTTATCAACCCTTTCCTGTTTCTTAATTTCGTCTAATGATTAATTAAGAGGGTTGACCAGGTCATTGATACGTATAATATCCAAATACCAAATACGCTCAGTGTGTGATCCACAGAAAGAAAAAAGAGTTGTTTTGGTGAACATCAAAGAAAAAACTTGCTCTTCTTCCATAAAAAATTCTTCTAAAAATGCCGAACCCAATCGTTGCATAAAAGTTCGTACCGTGCTTTTATGTTTACGAGCTAAAGTTCTAGCACATGAAAGTCGAAGTATATACTTTAGTCGATACAAAGTCCGTTTTTTCGAAGATCCACTATGATAATGAAAAAGATTTCTACATATCCGACCAAATCGATCAAGAATATCCCAATCTGATAAATCTGTCCAAATGGGTTTACTAATAGGATGCCCCGATCCAGTACAAAATTGAGCTTTTGATAAGTATCCTATGAGGAGAGTAGCGGGGACTATGGTATCGAATTTTTTCATTCGAGTATCTATTAGAAATGAATTCTCCAGCATTTGATTCCTTACTAACAAAGAACTTTTTTGTACACTTGAAAGGTACCCCATAAAATCGAAGCAAGAGTTTGCTAATTGGTTTATATGGATTCTTCGCGGCTGAGTCCAAAAACAGAAATAATATTGCCAGAAATTGATAAGGTAGCATTTCCATTTCTTCTTCAAAAAAAAAGTGCCTTTTGATGCAAGAATTGCCTTTCCTTGATATCGAACATAATGCATAAGAGGATCCATAAAGAACCATAGGGTTTTCCGAGAAAAACCAGGGTACATTATCCCAAAATGTTCCATCTTCCTAGAAAAGTGGATTCGTTCCAGAAAAGTTCCAGAAGATGCTAATGGTAAGCAAGAAGATTGTTTACGAAGAAACAACAAAAAAAATTCATATTCTGATACATAAGAGTTATATAGGAATTGAAATAGTCTTTTATTTTCTTTTTGAAAAAAAAAAATGGATTTCATTGAAGTAATAAAACTATTCCAATTCGAATAATAGTTGAGAAAGAATCGCAATAAATGCAAAGATGGAACATCTTGGATACGGTATTGAAGGAGTTGAACCAGGATTTCCAAATGGATAGGATAGGGTATTTCTATATGTGATAGATAATCCAAATGCAAAAATTTGTCTTCTAAAAAGGGAAATATTGAATGAATAGAGCGTAAATTCTGAAACTTTGGTATTTCTTTTTCTTTCAGACAAAAAAATTCCCGTAGCGAGAATGGGATTTCCACAACGATCGCAAACCCTTCAGATAGAATCTGAGAATAAAACTCAGAATAAAAATAATTTTTGTAATCCAATAATCGATCTTGGTTAGGATGATTAACCGAGTTATCCAAAAAATTCTGCTGATACATTCGAATAATTAAACGTTTCACAAGTAGTGAACTAAATTTCTTGTTATTACAACTAACAACTATTTCCACAGGTTCAGAACCATTTAATCCATAATGGTGGGCAAATGCATAAATATATTCCTGAAAGAGAAGTGGGTAGACAAAGTATTGTTGACGAGATTTATGTTTTTCTGAATACCCTTCGAATTTTTCCATTTGTATTTCTACTTGAATCAGAGAGAAGAAGCATTTCTCGGTTTATCGAATGATGATACATAGTGCAATATGGTCAGAACAGGGTGTTGCATTTTTAATACAAACCCTGGAAAGAAAGGGAGTCTAATCCACAGATCTTTTTCTGCTCCTTTTCTACCCAATTAGTTTATGTTTGTTCTAATTAAAAAAAAAGAACAGAACAAGTTTTTTATTTTTGCAGGCCAATCGCTCTTTTGACTTTGGAATACAGCCTCTTTATCAATATACTGCTTCTTTTACACATTCAATCCATAACATCCCTTATTCAATCCATAATCAAGAATAATTAGGATTTCTAAAAAAAAAAAGAAAAAATAAAGGGTCCACTCATAGGAAAACCCAACCTTTCCCCGCATCCGGCACTAATCTATTTTTAACGTCTAATTAGAGCGGGGAATCATTCCAATTAGGAAGTTCAGCTCGTTGCTTTTTATTTTACCAGAATTGGAGCCAGGCTCTATCCATTTATTCATTAGACCCAGAAAATCGTAATTTTGGATTCCATTCAAAAAAGATTGATTTTATTACGACATGCTATTTTTTCCATTCATTACCTTTGAGGATCAGTCGTGGTCTTCTAGACTCTACCAAGAGTCTGGACGAATTTGTTGTTTCATCCAAATGTGTAAAAGATCATAGTCGCACTTAAAAGCCGAGTACTCTACCATTGAGTTAGCAACCCAGATAAAAAAAGGATCTTAGATACGATCGAAATCCAAAAATCAATGGAATTACACCGCGCGCTTCTGTCAAAACATTGAACTAGCAAGACATCAAAAGATTTTTTTTATCGACCATGAAAAACACTCAAATGCCAAAACGAACAGGTCCGGTGAAATTCCACTAAAGTAAAGTTAAAAAAAGAGCGACCCTAATCACGATGGCCAAATTCTCCTTATTTTTAGCGATTTTTATTAACAAAAAATATATATTATAAAAAATATATATTATATTGTATGAGAATACATGCAAGAGGAACACCCTTATCATTTGAGCGAAGTGTAGGCGGAAAAATTGAATATGGAGTGAGGATAAAGAGACCCATCTATCTACAAATTCTATTTGTTCAATAGACCTTTGTCAATGGAAATACAATGGTAAGAAAACAAATTAGATAGAAAAAGTAAATAAAATAGGGGCTTATGTTGGATTGGCACGATATAATATAAATCCAAATAGGATTAAAAAAGAGGTAAATTGTGTCTAAATAATTAGACAACTAGGAATACTAATAATCTTCTCCTATCCTATTTTTTGATTCATTTAGTTCTTCAATTAACTCAAAGTTCTTTCTTTTTCTTTAAAGAATTCTGCCTTCCTTAAAATATCATAAACAGTTCTTGTTGGTTGAGCACCCTTTTCAAGGAAATAGAGAATAGCTGGAACATTTAAACAAGTTTGATTCTTTATCGGATCATAAAAACCTACTTTTTGAAGATCTCTTCCTTCTCTTCGAGATCGAACATCAATTGCAACGATTCGATAGACAGCTTATTGGGATAGATGTAGATAAACAACGCCCCCCCCTAGAAACGTATATGAGGTTTTCTCCTCATACGGCTCGAGAAAATGATTCGAATTTCTGTCGATAATAATAGAAATTAGACTATGACGTGCATTAATTTCCTTACAGAAAAAACAAATTTCATTTATACTCATGACTCAAGTGGGCTAATTTTGCCTGACAAACTTCGAAGGCAAAATCCTTCCAAAATTTTTGAGTCGTCTTTAAACTCTTTTCTTTGTCTCATTTCGAACGAATTGACTTTTATTCCTTATTCTAATCCAACTCTGTTGTTGAGACAATTGAAAATTGTGTTTACTTGTTCTGGAATCCTTTATCTTTGATTTGTGAAATCCTTGGGTTTAGACATTACTTCGGGAATTCCTATTTTTTTCTTTCAAAAGAGTAGCAACATACCCTTTTTTCTTATTTCCTTCGATAAAGCATTTATCTCTTCTATAGAAATCTAATAAGAGGGATTGATTCTGATATACTTTTATTGGACTTTCTTCTTATTTTAACCTTTCGATTTATTTCTATATTAAGGATAGACTGACAAAGTTGGCCTAATTTATTAGTTTTCACTAACCCTAGATTCTTTCCCTTGATAAAAAAAATTCTGTCCTCTCGAGCTCCATCGTGTACTATGTTACTTAAACCCAGCGCAAATTTGGTTCGGAACGAATAGAACAGGCTATGTCGAGCCAAGAGCATTTTCATTACTATGGAAAATGATGGATAGCAAAATCCACAATCGATCATGTCCTTCAAGTCGCACGTTGCTTTCTACCACATCGTTTTAAACGAAGTTTTACCATAACAAACATTCCTCTTTTCATTGCAAAGTGGTATAGAGAATTGATCCAATATGGATGGAATCATGAATAGTCATTGGTTTAGTTTTTTTATACTAATTAAAACTTGCTATCTATGGAGCAATATGGATAAAAGAAAGTAAGTATTTATCCGGGAAGCCTCCGCCAAGATCCAATTTTATTTAAACCCATATTAAAATTCTATCATATGAATGAAACATAGTTTGAAAAAGACGACTAAACAAGTTTGCTTAAAACTTATTTATTCTTAAATTTCCACCCTCAACGGATGGCTCGAGATGATCAATCTTGAAGTGAGAAAAGAAGGATTGACTCTTCCTCAATAAATAAACTATCAACCTCCAAAAAAGTTTAATTAATTTAATTACTAGAATTAGAATTCTAGTAGTAATATATTTTTTCAGTACCAAAAACAATTAACTATAATAACTAAATAAACTATTCCAATGAAAAGATTGAAAGTTTTTGGTAGTTATAGAATTCTCGTACTTCTTCAACTCGAATACCAAAAGGAAGAAAAAAATATGACTAAGTGATTTTATAGTAGAGGCATATCCTGAATGTGCTTGATAGATCCCATTTTTTCATGAAAATAAAGATAGTCAATTTGACTGGACTTAAGACTTTATTATGTTTTCTGAGAAAGAATAAGATATCATTATTCTCTTTAATAAACTTTTGTCTCGTACGGAATACTATATGATTTCACCGTTTGTTTCATCAGAAACAATCTGGGACGGAAGGATTCGAACCTCCGAGTAACGGGACCAAAACCCGCTGCCTTACCACTTGGCCACGCCCCATTTCGGGTTTTATGCGACACTAATAAACACTAGTATGTTTATTTGTTATTCGTCAATACCATTTCAATTACATAAAAAAGGAGGGATATTCTCTTGCTAGTATTCTACACATGCGGATAATATAGAATCAAAAAAATGCATTGATCATTACATGGAATTCTATTAAGATATTATATGAAAGTCGAATTTATTCCACTCTCATTTGAGAGTGCGAATACAAGGAGGTATTTTGTGTTTGGGAAAGTCCGAAGAAAAAAGATTTTGAATCTGCCTTTTCCTTCTTTCCCTTAAAAAAATAACTCAAGAAAAATCCAATTATTTACTCTACAAGAATGAAATGCTTGTTATGCCTAATATACTTAGTTTAACCTGTATCTGTTTTAATTCTGTTCTTTATCCTACTAGTTTTTTCTTTGCCAAATTACCCGAAGCTTATGCTATTTTCAATCCAATCGTGGATATTATGCCTGTTATACCTCTATTCTTTTTTCTATTAGCCTTTGTTTGGCAAGCTGCTGTAAGTTTTCGATGAAATCTTTAGTACTCTGTATGCCAAATTGAATGATGTGTTCATTCCAAAAAAATTTTAAAATGGGTAAAAGCCGAGAAGTTTTATATTTTTATATTATGAACCTTCGATTCTAAAATTTAAATTCTTCTACATTGAATGGGTAGCTACAGCAATAAATTTGGATCAGCCTTTCTACTCCCCTGCACCTAGGTTGAGCAGGTACCTAAAGGTACCTACACAATACCTAACCACCTAACCCTATTTTTGCTATTGATAAGAGTGCTTATTATAAAAGAATTCTTGCAATTTTTTTCAAGAATTCTTTTTTGCATTTTTAGGTATAAAAAAAAACCATCCTAGTGGATCCGTGTGGTAAGGAAAAACTGGTAATCTATTCCTTAAAAAAAAATCTTGGAGATTATGTAATGCTTACTCTCAAACTTTTTGTTTATACAGTAGTGATATTCTTTGTTTCACTCTTTATCTTTGGATTCTTATCTAATGACCCAGGACGGAATCCTGGACGCGAGGAGTAAAAATTCAGTTTTTTTTTTTCTTATTGGATTTGTTTCGTACATTTATCTATGAGAAAATCCGGGGGTCAGAATTCTTTCCAATTCGAAAGTCCCAAATGATCCAAGGGAGCGGAAAGAGAGGGATTCGAACCCTCGGTACAAAAAAATTGTACAACGGATTAGCAATCCGCCGCTTTAGTCCACTCAGCCATCTCTCCACGTTCCAAAGCGAAAGGTTTCCGTGATATGATATAGGCAAGAAATAAGAAATAACGGTTGCAAAAAACCCCTTTTTTTTCTTTCAAAAGTCTATAAAAATTATATTGCCAATTCCATTTTAATTATATTCTTTTTTCTTAATGTTAATAAAAAAAGAAGAAAATTCTTGTTTTTTCTTTCTAAAAATCGATATTGGCCGAGAGACAATCAAATAGATTTTCTCTTTAGCGGGCATTTCCATATAGGACTTGTTATAATTATAATAAAACAAGCAGGTTATATAAAAAAAACGCTTTTTTTGTCGATTATTTATCAAGAAAGCAAAAAGGGTTCTTATCAAATCCACCATAAAATTGGAAAGAAGCATAAAGTAAGTAGACCTGACTCCTTTAATGATGCCTCTATCCGCTATTCTGATATATAAATTCGATGTAGATGAAATTGTATAAGCGAATTTTTTTTATTTCCTTAGACTTAGACCGCGCAAGACAAGAATTTTTCGCTATTTACGATTTCATATTCTTGTTACTAGATGTTCTATAGGAATAAGAAGAAATCGCAACTCCTTTGCGCTACACATAAAATTGGATTTCGAAGGTCCATTTTTTTTTTTCAGAATCCTCTATTATTTTAGTTCTTCCACCCATGCAATAGAGAGGGAATGGGAAAAGAAGGGTTACTTTTATTTGCATTTTTCCCTTAAAAGATAGACTTTGAAATAGGAGTCTTGGAATAATGCTGAATTCAAAGGTTTATTTCTTTCTATAGTATAAGAAAAACAATTTATTTCTATTTCTATAGTATAAGAAAAACAAATAAATAGTATAAGAAAAACAAATCGAATCAAATTCATGGATTTACCACGACCTCGGTTGTGACTGTGACTCCATAGATAAAAATGGGAAATTTCTCTCTTCGAGACCATTGAAAAAGGGCATTGAACGAGAAAGAAATCGTCCACAGATAATAAAACTATCATATGCCTTGGAAAGTGATATGAGGTGCTCGGAAATGGTTGAAGTAATTGAATAGGAGGATCACTATGACTATAGCCCTTGGTAGAATTCCTAAAGAAGAAAATGATCTATTTGATACTATGGATGACTGGTTACGAAGGGACCGTTTCGTTTTTGTAGGATGGTCTGGCCTATTGCTCTTTCCTTGTGCTTATTTCGCTTTAGGGGGTTGGTTTACAGGGACAACTTTTGTAACTTCTTGGTATACCCATGGATTGGCTAGTTCCTATTTGGAAGGTTGTAATTTCTTAACCGCAGCAGTTTCTACCCCTGCCAATAGTTTAGCACACTCTTTGTTGCTACTATGGGGGCCCGAAGCACAAGGAGATTTTACTCGTTGGTGTCAATTAGGCGGTCTATGGACTTTTGTAGCTCTCCACGGGGCTTTTGCACTAATAGGTTTCATGTTACGCCAATTTGAACTTGCTCGGTCTGTTCAATTGCGGCCTTATAATGCAATCTCATTCTCTGGTCCAATTGCTGTTTTTGTTTCTGTATTCCTTATTTATCCACTGGGGCAATCTGGTTGGTTCTTTGCGCCGAGTTTTGGCGTAGCAGCGATATTTCGATTCATCCTTTTCTTCCAAGGATTTCATAATTGGACGTTGAACCCATTTCATATGATGGGAGTTGCCGGAGTATTAGGTGCGGCTCTGCTATGCGCTATTCATGGAGCGACCGTAGAAAACACTCTATTTGAGGACGGTGATGGTGCAAATACCTTCCGTGCTTTTAACCCAACTCAAGCTGAAGAAACTTATTCAATGGTCACTGCTAACCGCTTTTGGTCCCAAATCTTTGGTGTTGCTTTTTCCAATAAACGTTGGTTACATTTCTTTATGCTATTTGTACCCGTCACCGGTTTATGGATGAGTGCTATTGGCGTAGTTGGCTTGGCTCTGAACTTACGTGCCTATGACTTTGTTTCCCAGGAAATCCGTGCAGCGGAAGATCCTGAATTTGAGACTTTCTACACCAAAAATATTCTTTTAAACGAGGGTATTCGTGCGTGGATGGCAGCTCAGGATCAGCCTCATGAAAATCTTATATTCCCTGAGGAGGTTCTACCACGTGGAAACGCTCTTTAATGGAACTTTCGTTTTAGCTGGTCGTGACCAAGAAACCACCGGCTTTGCTTGGTGGGCTGGGAATGCCAGACTTATCAATTTGTCCGGTAAACTGCTTGGAGCTCATGTAGCTCATGCCGGATTAATCGTATTCTGGGCCGGAGCAATGAACCTATTTGAAGTGGCCCATTTCGTACCAGAAAAGCCCATGTATGAACAAGGGTTGATTTTACTTCCACACTTAGCTACTCTAGGTTGGGGAGTAGGGCCAGGGGGGGAAGTTCTAGATACTTTTCCGTACTTTGTATCTGGCGTACTTCACCTAATTTCCTCCGCAGTCTTAGGCTTCGGTGGCATTTATCACGCGCTTCTGGGACCCGAGACTCTTGAGGAATCTTTTCCATTCTTTGGTTATGTCTGGAAAGATAGAAATAAAATGACTACAATTTTGGGTATTCACTTAATTTTGTTAGGTCTAGGTGCTTTTCTTCTAGTACTCAAGGCTCTTTATTTTGGCGGTGTATATGATACCTGGGCCCCTGGGGGGGGAGATGTAAGAAAAATTACCAATTTGACCCTTAGTCCCAGTGTTATATTTGGTTATTTACTAAAATCTCCTTTTGGTGGAGAAGGGTGGATTGTTAGTGTAGATGATTTAGAAGATATAATTGGTGGGCATGTATGGTTGGGTTTTATTTGTGTATTTGGCGGAATTTGGCATATTTTAACCAAACCCTTCGCATGGGCTCGCCGTGCATTTGTATGGTCTGGAGAAGCTTACTTGTCTTATAGTTTAGCTGCTTTATCTGTCTTTGGTTTTATCGCTTGTTGTTTTGTATGGTTCAATAATACAGCTTATCCGAGTGAGTTTTATGGACCCACCGGGCCAGAAGCTTCTCAAGCTCAAGCATTTACTTTTCTAGTTAGAGACCAGCGTCTTGGAGCTAATGTGGGATCCGCTCAAGGACCCACAGGTTTAGGTAAATATCTAATGCGTTCCCCAACTGGGGAGGTTATCTTTGGAGGGGAAACTATGCGTTTTTGGGACCTTCGTGCTCCATGGTTAGAACCTCTAAGGGGCCCCAACGGTTTGGACTTGAGTAGGTTGAAAAAAGACATACAACCTTGGCAAGAACGACGCTCAGCAGAATATATGACCCACGCTCCTTTAGGCTCTTTAAATTCCGTGGGTGGCGTAGCTACCGAGATCAATGCAGTTAATTATGTCTCTCCTAGAAGTTGGTTATCAACTTCTCATTTTGTTCTAGGATTCTTCTTTTTTGTGGGCCATTTATGGCATGCAGGAAGAGCCCGAGCTGCTGCAGCAGGTTTTGAAAAGGGAATCGATCGTGATTTGGAACCTGTTCTTTACATGAACCCTCTTAACTAAGATTTTCTTATTTATACCTGTTCTACTTTTTTTCTGTTCTGGCTCGGTTATTCCATCTAGCCGAGCCATTCATTCCTTTTTATGAAAGAAAGATAAGGGACAGAAAAAAAAAATAAATAAAAATGAAAGAAACAAACGTATTCAATAAGCAAAAGGAGAGAGAGGGATTCGAACCCTCGATAGTTCCTAGAACTATACCGGTTTTCAAGACCGGAGCTATCAACCACTCAGCCATCTCTCCACAGCCTAATCCTTATTTTACTCCTACAAATAGAACATAGCCATATAAAAAATAAAAAGATTTATTAGCCTCTAGAAAGATATCAGATACAAGTTCCTTTTCGATATATCTCTGTATACTGTATACACGGATACAGGATCCGCTATACCCGCTTGTGAAATAAAGAGTAAATAATCTCTTCTCACCCCCATATCCAAATAAAAAAGCGGTTTAAGTAATAAATTTGAATTAAAGAGAAGAATCAATGGATTCATGATTAAACCCCTCCTACTTCTTGTATTTTTTTACAATTTTGGTTTAAGTGAGGGATCAAATATGTAGTCAACTTTATTTGATGGTAGCTTGGAGGATTAGAAATATGACTATTGCTTTCCAATTAGCTGTTTTTGCATTAATTGCGACTTCCTCAGTCTTAGTAATTAGTGTACCCCTTGTATTTGCTTCTCCTGATGGTTGGTCAAATAATAAAAATGTTGTATTTTCCGGTACATCATTATGGATTGGACTAGTCTTTCTCGTAGCTATTCTGAATTCTCTCATTTCTTAAATGAAATTTGGTTAATATTTATTAACCCCATAAAAAAGAAATAATAAAGGCCATTTCTTCTAAAAAATTAGAATAGTGAGACGTATTAAAACGCAATTTGCGTTCCGAATTGCTAGCTCTTCTCTTTCAGTATTATGAAATTCCATTCCCATTAGAATATTCATTGACAGATAATAAAAAAAGGAAAACTCTAATATAATAGAAAATGAAATGAAACGGTCGACCCAGACATAGAAGGTCGACCCAGGCGGATATACGCTATAAAATATATACCGTAGCGAGCGTAGTTCAATGGTAAAATATCTCCTTGCCAAGGAGAAGATACGGGTTCGATTCCCGCCGCTCGCCCGCTTAATTTATCAAAGTACTATGATAAAAAGTTTAGTCTAGTTAACTGTTTAACTACTTATATTAAATTAAGTATTAATTAGGTGTTAGTCTAGTGCCGTATCCCTTACTATCTTACCCTTCCTTTGCATCCCACTCAAAAAAAGAGGGCGCTCCAGAGGCAGAAATAGAACTCGCCAACAGAGCTCCAAAAATTGGGTATTAACTGAGACAAACAACGGGCAAACTTTTTTTAAAGGGAAGGGAGAGGTAGACTGTCCCTTTCGTTTCATTTTTATTTTCTGCAGGGTAGGGAGAGGCCTTGCGCCTTCTTTTTTTTGAAGGCAAGTGACTTCGCAAACTGCTCAATTTTGCCCTCTAGGGCCGGGAACTAATGAATAAAAAAGGGTTGGATACGCCCCTCTACCATACATATCTAGAGAAATAGAATAGTCCTTTTTATACAGACTGCTAAGTGCGGAGACGGGAATCGAACCCGTGACCTCAAGGTTATGAGCCTCGTGAGCTACCAAACTGCTCTACTCCGCTCTGGAGTACCAGAAACTGGTGGACAAAAAAGGCTTGAATACAAGCCTCTAACATGTCTAGACAAATAGAATACTCCTTTTATACAGAATGGAGCGGGTAGCGGGAATCGAACCCGCATCGTTAGCTTGGAAGGCTAGGGGTTATAGTCGACGTTTTGATTATTTTTAACGTCTCTAATTCAAAACCGAACATGAAATTTTGATTTCATTCGGCTCCTTTATGGATATTCTCACCACTTAACATCTATGTCAGCTTTTCTATTTGAATGGAACCAAAGCTCTCCGCTTTCTAGATGATCCTTATAGAGTAGGAGATAGAAATTCTATCTAAATTCATCTAATCTACTTACTTCGTTCCCTAATTTCATTCAAGAGATCCTGAGGAAAAGAATTGGGTTTCCACCGAGCTGAAACAATATGCGGATGGTTCTAGTAAACCAAAACTATCGTTTTTTAGCTATTTGGCTTCCTTATTCCTTATTTTAAGAAGATTTAGTTACGATTGGAAATCAACTTTTTTGTATCTTCATCCATAGATCCTTTACTCATATTTTCAAAATTGGAATACTTAATCCAATGCAAAATTATGCTTCGCGACTCTGTACTCATAATCCTATTTTTATTTTGGATGCAATTTAAATTAGTCTTTGGATACAAATCGCCAGAATGTATATTCTTCCTCAATATGCTATTGAGAGGAAAAGGATTTAATCCTTTATAAGAACTAAAGTTTTCATCGGAATATAAAAATAAAAAACTTAAGGATGCCTTAAGTATATCATTTCAAATTCAGTTATTAATAGAACGAATCACACTTTTACCACTAAACTATACCCGCTACATTGTAGATTATGGTATAAATGGTACCCTTTGTCAAGGATAGCCATTTGACAAGAAGGCTAATTCCCCCTTATTGAATCAGATGGAGAAGGTTCATGACACTGAGCCGTTGGTACTTCTACTTCGATCGCTCGCCTTTACTTTAGGATTTAGATAGCCCCTCTGGTCTGTAAAAAAAATCTTTTCTTACCATGCTAATAGCGCCTGAACCAAATGTATTTTATTTGATTAGGATCCTATTCTACGGTTACGACTACAATAATAATTATTTACTTTGCAAGGACGTAAGTGTGTCAGACTGCTAAATTGTTTTATTATTCCTACAATATAAACTAGGGGATATAGGGGGTAACACTGTCCCTATAAATTCCTTTTTTCCTTTTCTTTTTTGTCCAGAATTGAACAAAAAAGAAATTATGGAAGATGTTTTCTTCCCCCATTAAGTCCGAGCCATAGAGTAAGAGTGAGATGAGTTTTCCAAATTCATCATAGACTTTCCCTATGGCTTGATAGAAGTAAGCAGCAAAGAGTCGTAACTTAAAGAAAAAAACGGACAGGGCCGACAGATTTACCTGATGTAAAGAAGATCCTAAAAGTCTCTGATTAGTCGACTCTCTCCATTTAACACTTTCCTCTCTCTCCTTTTTTCCACTGACTCAATTCTAGTTTATTAGATTCTTGTTTAAAAGAATGCAAAAAGTTCAATAGAACTAAGAACACATAAAAAATAGCATAGAGGATCAAGGCCATTACCAAAAGTTCCTCCCAAGGATCCTATATCCTATTGGGTATCTGTTCCCCGCCTTTTCCCGCTAGGATCGGAAATCTTATATTTTCCATATCCATATACCGTTGAATCCTTGGGGTTCCAGAATCCGCCTATTTTACTAGTCTTCGGAAACGGAAAACCCTGAACCAAGAAGAGTTGGATATGTTATGTAGGGTATGTTTTTTTTTTATTAATTTTATTTTGAGCTCTCAAGATATCGATATATACATATACAATCTCTACATAATGTCTCTCTCTCTATCTCTATATATTATATATATAATATGTACATTATGCAGTAGACCCATAATGGGAAATCCAAGTGGCTAATTTTTGAATTAAATAAAAAGCCCTTTTAACTCAGTGGTAGAGTAATGCCATGGTAAGGCATAAGTCATCGGTTCAAATCCGATAAAGGGCTTTTTAAATTAGTGGTAGAGTAATCTCGTGCTAAGACGTAAGTCGTTGGTTCGAATCTGATAGAGTACTTTTCTACTAAATTGATTCACTTTTTTTCTTTGTTTTTGAAACTTTCTCTATATTTTTTAGAGAATTTTATGACTTAGTGCGGGATGGATGCATTTTTGGTATGAACACTAAATGAAGCACGGAGAATTAATCTATAACGATCAACTAAAAAAAATCCTAGATGAAAACATAACAGAAAAGTTGGAAAAACTCTTTGCTTTGGATCTATTTATACTTTTCGAGTATATTGACAATTCCAAAAAACTGCTCATACTATGATTATAGTATAATCACGAGCGGTTGTATATGGCCCTATCGTCTAGTGATGCCCCTATCGTCTAGTGGTTCAGGACATCTCTCTTTCAAGGAGGCAGCGGGGATTCGACTTCCCCTGGGGGTAGGGAGTATTATGAAAGGAGGTTAATCATAGATTAGCAAAAACCCTAGAATAAATTCTTCCTGGGTCGATGCCCGAGTGGTTAATGGGGACGGACTGTAAATTCGTTGACAATGTCTACGCTGGTTCAAATCCAGCTCGGCCCAAACCAAAAATCTAGGGCTTCGTGAGTATGAACTAAATCCTTTTGTTTTTCTTCCATAAAATAAAATGTCTGATCTATAGAAATAAAAGATAAAGAAAAAAGGGAAATTTTTTTTTCTAATCCATATCTCTCTCATTCCTTTCTTACAAACAAAAGAGTTTTTCTTATTGAAGGCTGGATTATTATCCATTTTTAGTGATAAAAAATCACGACATACTAGTTATGTCACTCTCACTATACCCACGTATAATATAATATGTGGGTATGTAGTATATGATTCGTCTATTTCTTAGAGTACGAAAGACGAATCGAATCTTCTTATGGTTCTATTTAAGAATGGGTATGCCATACACCCCGCGGGGATTGTAGTTCAATTGGTCAGAGCACCGCCCTGTCAAGGCGGAAGCTGCGGGTTCGAGCCCCGTCAGTCCCGAACTAGGGTTCAATGAATGGAGAAATTGATATTTCCTTTTCCATGAAAAAAAGGGGCAGGGAGCAAGATCAAATACCCACAGGGCACCCTTACTTCACTTTTTATTTTGCATCTCTCATTAAAGAGGGAGGGAGGGCATATAGGAATTTTTTTTTCACTACTCCCAATCGATAAAGAAAGACACACATACGATATGTGGATTAGTAGAATTTAGGATATTATATTACTCTATCTTTCTTTATGATGATACCATCCTCATCTTAATTTCCTATTCCACTCTTATGGAATAGAGTACCGGTATTTTACCGGAATCCATACATAAATCGTATTCCCTTTTTATTTCAGACCTCTTTTCCCCATCTCACTTCTACTGCTTATTTGGATGTCTATGTGACCCATAGAAAGTGAAAGTTGGTCATATAATACATACATAATTGTATGTATAACTATAAGAAAAAGGAAGGGAAATTGTATAAGATTAAGAAAGTATAAGATTAAGAAAGCTCGTGGGTTAGAGATATAGAAAAGAAAAAGTAGAAAAGGATTAAAAAAGAGGGAATTCCTAATCCAATCAAAAAACCCATTTTGGTCTTAGTGTGGATAGAGGATCTTCCTATGTTATACTATATAACTCTCATCCGTGAAATATAACTCTCATCCATGAATTGATTTGATAGATCCGATATTCATAATATTGAATTGATTCAGTATTATCAGAATGCAAGCCCTACCCTTGAATTTACAAGATACCCCTTTTTCCTCTCCATGGGATTACATCCCGAGTTATTGTGAAAATAAAAAATAAAGAGGTTATGGAAGTCAATATTCTCGCATTTATTGCTACTGCACTGTTCATTCTAGTTCCTACTTCTTTTTTACTTATTATTTATGTAAAAAACAGTCAGCCAAAATAATTAATTGGAATTCCAATTAATCATTGAAGAAATTAAAAAGGGATTAAATAAAAAAAAATCCAAGTCTTAAATGAAAGGATCTGGTTGGAATCTTAAAGTGTGGTAGAAAGAACTACATATAGTTTTTTCTACGACACTTTAGATTCTTTCTATTATATTATCTTTGAATCTACATAGAATAGATTAGTAGATTGAAATAGTTAAGTAGTCTAATTCAATTTCTTTTTTCATTGCATCCACTTAATTTCAATCAGGTCAAAATAAAAAAATCTAAGACAATTCTTGACCAAAGAATCCATGG
>NW_028260474.1:76638-91638 GCF_056163025.1 Triticum urartu
GGGAAACATCTCCCATCCTTTCTTTGACTCTTTTTCTTTCTTTATATGGGAAATTATCCCAAATGACAAATGAATAGGTGTGGAAGTTATAATTGTAAATAAACCAGGATCGAATCTATGGAAGCATTGGTTTATACGTTCCTTTTAGTTTCGACTTTAGGGATAATTTTTTTCGCTATCTTCTTCCGAGAACCACCTAAGGTTCCACCAACTCCAACTAAAAGAATAAAATAATTTCATTTAAGTAAGAAGTCCCCCTATCTGGGAGACTTCTTACTTAAATTAGTCTCCGTGTTCTTCGAATGGATCTCTTAATTGTTGAGAGGGTTGCCCAAACGCGGTATATAAGGCATACCCAGTAAAGCTTACAAGTAAACCAGATATGGAGATGGCGACTAAAGTTGCTGTTTCCATTTTTATAGAATTTCAAGATTACAATGGATCTACGAAAAGATCGTGTATTTACAACTACAACGGAATAGTATACAAAGTCAACACCAATGATTAAATAGAATTTATGGCTACACAAACCGTTGAAGATAGTTCTAAACCTAGGCCAAAACGAACTGGTGCAGGTAGTTTACTGAAACCCTTGAATTCGGAATATGGGAAAGTCGCCCCGGGTTGGGGGACTACTCCTTTTATGGGGATCGCAATGGCTTTATTCGCTATATTCCTATCTATCATTTTAGAAATTTATAATTCTTCCGTTTTACTGGACGGAATTTTAACCAATTAGGTTTCTACTAACTAAAACTAGGAAGTCAGAGTTTTTCCATCCAAAAAAGCCTTTCTAGTTTAAGATCTACATTTCTAGATATTATGGTAGTTCGACCGCGGAATTTTTTTGTTTCGGTATCTCTGGAATATGAGTGTGTGACTTGTTAGAATTGATCCTATTGATAATACATAGAAAGGGCCTGTTATCTCTATCAAGATGATTCTAATTCGTCAGATATTATTTATTCTAGTATCTGGAACACGAAATAGATAGAGTGGATCAAAAAAAAATGGAACTATGATTCATACTCACTATTAAGACCTCGCAACCAGACTGAAAAATTCAAGTAGTTCTTAAATAAAAATAAAAAAGAAATTTTCTTCCTTCCAATTTTGTTTGCCCAAAAGACAACTTTTTTTCTCTCGATTTTGTCGAGTCATTACACTGATTCAATAAATGATTATCAAGCGGTTCTTATTCGAAGAACCCTTGCCTTTTGTTTAGCTTGAGACTAAATCATCGTGGCTCTAGTATGAATCTAAGGTTTTAATTGAACTGATTCATAGGATCTCAACAAGATAATTTCTATATTACGCATAAAAAAACAAATCCTTTATAGGGAAGAGAAAAGTCAAGAAGCCTCTAATGACCAACATAAGGGAAAGGAAGAAAGAAAGACGCGCCAACTTGAGATTTTTTGGCATTATCATCACAAAGAAGATATTCCGGATTTTTCTTATTTGATATCTTCAAGGCAAATCGACCCAATTCAGTGGCTGATGAAGTTTTGAACCTTTTTTCTAATATTCGTTGAAAATTTTTGTGTTTCTGCTTGAGCCGTACGAGATGAAATTTTCATATACGGCTCTTAGAGGGGGACTCGGGTTAGTTACCTATCTCAATAAAGTATATGATTGGTTTGAGGAACGTCTTGAGATTCAGGCAATTGCAGATGATATAACTAGTAAATATGTTCCTCCCCATGTCAACATATTTTATTGTTTAGGGGGAATTACACTTACTTGTTTTCTAGTACAAGTCGCTACCGGTTTTGCTATGACTTTTTACTACCGACCAACCGTTACAGAGGCTTTTTCCTCGGTTCAATACATAATGACCGAGGCCAACTTTGGTTGGTTAATCCGATCAGTTCATCGATGGTCAGCAAGTATGATGGTTTTAATGATGATCCTGCATGTATTTCGTGTGTATCTCACAGGGGGATTTAAAAAACCCCGCGAATTAACTTGGGTCACAGGTGTGGTTTTGGCTGTTTTGACTGCATCATTTGGTGTAACTGGTTATTCTTTGCCTTGGGATCAAATTGGCTATTGGGCAGTCAAAATTGTGACAGGTGTACCTGACGCCATTCCGGTAATAGGATCGCCTTTAGTGGAGTTATTACGCGGAAGTGCTAGTGTGGGCCAATCCACTTTGACTCGTTTTTATAGTTTACATACCTTTGTACTGCCTCTGCTTACTGCCGTATTTATGTTAATGCACTTTCCAATGATACGTAAGCAAGGTATTTCGGGTCCTTTATAGGGAAGGCATATCATAGAGAATTATAATTATCATATATCATATCGGGTAGGTTTTGGTATTTCATTGCTACAAGCATGGGTTATTGTAAAATAACACATGTCATTTGGATACTTCTCTTCAACTCCAAAGTATTTTTATACAATACAAATAGTTGAAGTTAATTTTACGAAAGAAAAAAGGCGGATTATGGGAGTGTGTGACTTGAATTATTGATTTGGCCATGCAGATAAAGAATTGGATCTGCCACATTAGAATTCACAACCAAAGGTGTCTCCGCATCCAATCAACATGTAAGTCCCCTACCTAGGAAGGATAGGCTGGTTCACTTGAGGAGAATATCTTCTATGATCATACCGCAACCATGTCATCCATGAACAGGCTCCGTAAGATCCCATAGAGTAGAAATGGAATAAGTCATGTGACATGATCCAGTTCTCTATTTATTACACTTACCTTTTTATTATAGTATGGAAATGCATTCATTTTCTTTGCATCGATTGTGATCCGCAATACTATCGGAGTAAAAGAAGGGATCTAAGGAAGAATGTAGGCTAAACTTTTTGATTTTTTATTAGTAACAAGTAAATATTTTGTTTGGAGGTAAGAAACTTGCGATATTGAGGGGATAAATACCAACTAATCAAGAGACATGAGACAATCCACAAAGCAATTGATCATGATCAAATTTGTAAGCCCACTTGGATATTGAGCATTTACCCATAAGAATAGGATTATTTTCAATGAGTAGTTGTAGGTGCAACTTCGGAAAAGAGAATCTGATAAAGCTTTTCTTGCCTAGAGTCATTGAGTCATTATAAACCTTAATTCTATTAAGGATCTTCCGCGGTCTTATTTCTTTCACTCTTGCTCGAGCCGGATGATGATAAATTCTCATGTCCGGTTCCTTTGGGGGATGGATCCTAAAGAGTTCACCTATCCCAATAACAAAGAAACCAGACTTAAATGATCCTGTATTAAGAGCTAAATTAGCTAAAGGGATGGGACATAATTATTACGGGGAACCCGCATGGCCCAACGATCTTTTATATATTTTTCCAGTAGTAATTCTAGGTACTATTGCATGTAATGTAGGTTTAGCGGTTCTCGAGCCATCAATGATTGGTGAACCGGCAGATCCGTTTGCAACTCCTCTGGAAATATTACCCGAGTGGTACTTCTTTCCCGTGTTTCAAATACTCCGTACGGTACCCAATAAGTTATTGGGCGTTCTTTTAATGGTTTCTGTGCCAACAGGCTTATTGACAGTACCTTTTCTAGAGAATGTCAATAAATTCCAAAATCCATTTCGCCGCCCAGTAGCTACGACCGTTTTTTTAATCGGTACTGTAGTAGCTCTTTGGTTAGGTATTGGAGCAACATTACCCATTGATAAATCATTAACTTTAGGTCTTTTTTAGATATTTTTTGATTCATTCAACCGTGAAGTACCATAGGTATCTAGGAAATAGTTACTTCCAAGTGAATCTTCCCTAGATACCTAAAATCCATTTTATTATGATCCATTTCGCGAAAATATAGATTGTACCAAAGATGCTAAATTGTTTTCTTTTTATTCTAACTCGAAAAAGAAGAAGAAAAAAAATTGCAATGGATTTAAAACGAGAGTTTATTCTTAAGTAAATCAATTGGGAGATGCTTCTCTAGAGTGTCCCATATATGTTTTCTATCTTCCATACGAAAACTGTCAATTCTCAGAAGATCTTCTTCAGTCTTACTCAAAAGGTCCAATAGTGTATGTATATTGGCCCTTTTTAGACAATTATACGTTCTAGAAGTCAATTCTAATTGATCAATAAAAATACAATTCAATGGAATTCCTTTTTTGTTTTTCTTTAGATTAGTTAATCTTTTTTGAAAAGTAAAAAGGGGTGGAGTAAACCTGTTTTTATTTTCTTCGAAACTAGCGCCCTCTTCCTCCGCGTGTAGAAAAGGAAGAAATAAATCAATCAAATTACGAGAAGCCTCATAAAGTGCTTCCTTAGGGGTTAAACTTCCATTAGTCCATATTTCTAGAAAAAGTATCTCGTGTTTTTCATTTCCATTCCCACAAGAAAAAATACTATAATTCACATTTCGAACAGGCATGGATACAGCATCTATAGGATAACTTCCATCTTGATAGTTCTTTCTGAGTTCTGTCTGATATCCACGATCTCTCTTGATCTGTAAATCAATACAGAAATCAATGGGCTCTGTCAAGTTAGCTATAGGTTGTGCCGTATCAACGATTTCTACGGAAGGCGGTAAGATGATATCTTGAGCAGTTATGTATCTAGGACCTTTGACGCAAATGGATGCGTCTCTAACTCCATAGAGATTACTTCTCAATACAATTTCTTTCAAATTTAGTAAAATTTCTTGTACGGATTCTTCAATACCTGCTATTGTAGAATACTCGTGCGGCACGCTCCCAAATTTTGCACGTGTGATACATGTTCCTTCTATTTCTCCAAGTAAAGCTCTTCGCAAGGCAATACCGACGGTGTCCGCTTGACCTTTTCTAAGCGGGGACAGAATGAAACGACCATAATAAAGGCGCTTACTATCTACTCTTGATTCAACACACTTCCACTGTAGTGTTTGAGTGGATCCTGCTACCTCCTCTCGAACCATAATAGACTAGTATTATTATTTTATCATTGAATCGTTTATTTCTCTTGAAATGAAAGTTGAAAGCGGGTTAATTCTTTTACAGACGTCTTTTTTTAGGCGGTCGACATCCATTATGCGGCATAGGTGTTACATCGCGTATACAACTTAATCGCACACCACTTTTAGCAATGGCTCGTAATGCGGCATCTCTTCCACTACCAGCGCCCTTTACCATAACTTCTGCTCGTTGCAAACCTACTGTACGAATAGCATCTACTGCTGTTCTTTGACCAGCATAGGGTGATGCTTTTCTTGAGCTTTTGAATCCACAAGTACCGGCCGAGGACCAAAAAACCACCCGACCTTGTGGGTCTGTAACAGTTATAATGGTATTGTTGAAACTAGCTTGAACATGAATAACCCCTTTTGTTATTCTACGTGCACTCTTCCGTAAACTAAAACGTGCATTCCTACGTAAACCAATACGCACTTTCTTACGTGAACCAATTTTTGGTATAGCTTTTGCCATATTTTATTATCTCATAAATATGAGTTAGAAATAAAAAAAAGAAAAAAAGATACAAAGATATCCGTTTCAGGGTAAAATAAACCCTTTACTTTAATTATTTTAAATGAAATTATTTTATTTGGAATTGGAACATTTCCGCGGGTACTTTTTTTTACTTTTTAGAAAGTAAAGTTCTTTTTCGAAAGATTACCCCTGTCTTTGTTTATGCTTCGGATTAGAGCAAATGACTCTAATTCGTCCACGCCTACGAATCAGTCGACATTTTGTACAAATTTTACGAACGGAAGCTCTTATTTTCATATTTCCGTATCCTTTTTTAAACTATGAATCTAATCTTTTGGAAAAAATAAGTCTCTTCGCTTGAATTTTAGAACTTAGAATTTATTACCCTAGAAAAAAAAAGAAAAACCTAATCCTTTGAATCTTTGGTATCCTTCAAATCTTCGCTATCCTTCAAATCTTCGCTATCCTTCGAGTCTTCGATACGCTTCGAATCCTTATGGGGAAGTCTATAAATTATACGTCCCTTGCTTGAATCATAACGACTTACTTCAATTTTGACCCTATCCCCCATCAGTATTCGTATAGAACTAGACCGTATCTTTCCTGAAATATAGCCTAGGATGATGGTGTCATTCTCTAGCCGAACGCGGAACATTCCATTGGGTAGGGCTTCCGTAACTAAACCTTCGAAAGTTACTTTTGCTTCTCTCGGGTTTTTTTTTTCTCTCCTATTTTTTTTTTCTGTCATATTTTTTTTCTCCTATTTTTCTATTTTTATTTTAAAAATAGGAAGGGCGAGATAGAATTCGAGCACTATAGGCGGGGCGATTACCATATATAACATAAGACTTCTCCCCCAATTCTGTTTAGTCGAGCTTCTCGATCTGTCATTATTCCTCGAGAAGTAGAAAGAATAGCAATTCCCATTCCACCCAAAACTTTAGGAATTCCTTGATAGTTGGTATAAATTCGTAAGCCGGGTCGGCTGATACGCTTTAAAAAGGTTCTTGTTCTATATATTCCTTTTATAGTCTTTCTCTTTTGATGTCGCAAAGTTGAAACCAAGAAATATCTGTTACGTTCCTGATGTTTCCGAACACTTTCAATAAAACCCTCTCGTAGAAGTATTTTAACAATGTTTTCGGTAATATTTGTAGATACTACTCGAACTGTTCCTTTTTTATTCATGTCCGCATTTCTTATAGAGGTTAGTAAATCAGCAATAGTGTCCTTGCCCATAAGACTCTAATTCTAGGTTCCTCCTAATTTTTCTATAATCAACATGTTTTCTTTTTTTTTTTTTCATTTTGGATTTTAAAACATATACGTAAAACACAATCTACTAAATTAATTCTTTGGTCTCAATTTCGCCTACTAGTATTTATAATACTTCAGGAGCTAATGAAACTATTTTGGTAAAATTCAATTCTCTCAATTCCTCGGCAATCGCGCCAAAAACTCGAGTTCCTTTTGGATTGCCTTTTTGATCAATTATAACCGCAGCATTGTCATCATAGCGGATTATTATACCGTCTTCGCATTTGAACTCTTTACATGTACGTACAATTACAGCTCGAATTACTTCGGATCTTTCTAGAGGCATTTGGGGCAATGCGTCTTTGATTACAGCAACAATAACATCACCAATACGAGCATATCGCTGATTACCAGCAGCTCCTATGACTCGAATACACATCAATTTTCGAGCTCCACTATTATCTGCTACATTTAAAAGGGTCTGAGGTTGAATCATATTATTTTGATTTCAATTTGTTATTTCAATGCAAAAGGATGAAAGAAATATTGTCTTTCCAGAAAGAAAAACCGAGCATTTTTTTTTATCTTCCATACCCCTTTTAGGGTTCTATATCTCTAATCGAATAAATTGACTTCGTATGGGCATTTTACTGGCAGCTATGGAGATAGCTGCTCTAGCTACAGTTTCAGATACTCCCCCCATTTCATAAAGTATACGACCAGGTTTAACAACGGATACCCAATATTCGGGGGACCCCTTTCCCGAGCCCATACGTGTTTCCGTGGGTCTTAGTGTAACCGGTTTGTCGGGAAATATACGTACCCATATTTTTCCACCACGACGTGCATATCGTGTTATTGCTCTTCGTCCTGCTTCTATCTGTCTCGCCGTGATCCAAGCGGGTTCAAGTGCTTGAAGAGCATATCTACCAAAACAAATACGATTGCCTCGGCAGGATTTTCCTTTCATTCTTCCTCTATGTTGTTTGCGAAATCTGGTTCTTTTGGGGTTATAGTCGATGGTTCTCTTTCTTAGTTCCATCTCTACTGCAAAACTGGACATGAGAGTTTCTTCTCATCCAGCTCCTCGCGAATGGAATCAGAAAGCATGTAAATTTCTCTAATTCATAATATTCCAAAATATTACGGTACGGATAGATACACATTAATAGATAATAGAAAAAGTTCGGTTTTTTTTATATTGAATTTGTTAAAACAGAAAAATATAATATATAGTCAAAAAAGAAGATCTAGAATATATCCAGATGTGTGTGTATATTTATCTAAATTCTATATTTATAGATAATGTAATCCTTCTTAAAAAAATCCTTATTTTTACTCTTATTGAATCGCGGTAAAGTATTCTAATTCAATAAGAATTTCGCGGGCGAATATTTACTCTTTCCTGTCTTATTTGTTAATTTATAAACTTACCAAATAAGACAATTTTTTTGGTTTGTTCCGCCATCCCACCCAATGAAGTGTTAGGATTCTTTTCAATAAAATCCTATGGAATCATAGGTTCTGTCGTTCCCACTGCTTCTCCTTGAATGGTTAGGTCTGAATCCCGCAACGGAGCTTCCAAAAAATTTCTTTCCGAGTTAATTTTCTCAGTTTTATTAACCCGGGCGGCTCTTTATTATTGCTTTAAATTTGTAGTTCTTGTTTCAAGTTACAATTTTTAATTCTCTATTATTTTTATTATATTGATGCTTTATCACATTGCCTTTTATGATGTAATTCATAGACCATACATAGTGGAATCCTATATCTTATTTATTTCCTCTTCCTTCTTTCTATCATCCCTCCCTTTATCCACATCCCTTTAGTTTTGCTTCACAACCTAGAATCCCTTTTCTTTTTTAGAGAAAAAATTGCAGTTGCTACAACTATATGACACATCTACTCATTTATGTTATGATAGAGGTATTTATTCATATAGTGACTGTTTCTTAGTTAGGATCTCGACAATACGAAGCAATAGGTTGGTTATTAGTTAATTTTCTATAATTACTAAGTTTTTTTCTTAAAAAAAAGAAAAAAATAACGAGTCACACACTAAGCATAGCAATTATATTAAATGATTTATCAATTTTCATTAAATCTTATAGAAAGAGGTATAATTTCTTCTTTTGCAGGGATTTCAGGAAAAAAGTCTCTTGTCATTTTTTATTCTATCAATGGACAGAATCCGAAGACAAGATTACTTATTCTTCGTCTACGAATATCCAAATTTTTACACCTAATACTCCATAGATAGTCCGAATTGGATAGCAGCAATAATCAATTTTAGCGCGAATTGTTTGGAGGGGAAGTCTACCCTTTTTAATAGATTCGGCGCGTGCAATTTCTTTTCCTCCGAGACGACCCGCAATTTTTACTTTTACTCCCCTTATATCTGCTTTTTTAGTTAATTCAATGGCTTTTTTCATTGCCTTTCGGAATGAAACTCTATTTTTTAATTGGAAAGCTATATATTCTGCAAGAATGTTAGGCTGTCTATAAGGTTCTTTAACTTTTTCGATAGAAATATTAAATCTCTGGTTTACAGAGTTAATTTCCTTTTGTAGATCTTTCTCTAATTCTTCGATTGCTCCTTTTTTCTTTAATAAATTTGGGAATCCAATATGGATTATGACGTGGATCGTATCGATTTCTTTTTGGATTTCTATATGTGTAATTACTTCGGAACTTGAACCTGAGTCCATTTTTCTATTATGTGTAATTACTTCGGAACTTGAGTCTGATTCTATTTTTCTATTCGAGCCCTTTTTCCTATTCTTTTGTATATAGTTCTTGATACAATCCCTTATTTTTTTATCTTCCTGTAGACCTTCAGAATAATTTTTTGGTTGTGCGAACCAAAAGGAATGGTGTTTTTGGGTTGTACCAAGTCTGAAACCGAGTGGATTTATTTTTTGTCCCATATTTTTCTATTCTATATTTTTTTTACTGGGAATCGAAATCTTAGATGGATCTAAAGGTTATTTAGATTTCTTTACTATATTTAGTACAATTGTTATATGACACATGCTTTTTTTTATGGGGAAACTACGTCCTCGAGCTCGAGGTCTGAATTTCTTCATAATAGTACTCCTACTGACTTCGGCTTTAGTAATAAATAAATTCGCTTTGTCGAAATCCCTATAATGAGTAGCATTTGCGGCTGCCGAATAAACCAACTTTAAGATGGGATAAGATGCTCGATAGGGCATGAGGTTCAGTATCATAACAGTTTCCTCGTAGTAACGCCAGCGAATCTCGTCAAGAACTCTTTGTGCTTTGAAAACAGACATAGGGATACGTTTTTGTGCTTTGAAAACTCTCTCGAACTTAAGTAGACGATCGGTTGGAACTTTCCTTGCGAGTTTCCTTAGCCCACTTTTCTTCTTCTTTATCCTAGGGATATACTTTACTAGTTTGAAACTTGTCATAAATAAGGTTATTCCCCGCCTACCTTTACTTTATTTTGAATCTTTTTTTCTTCTTAATCTTTCTATTCAGAATTCAGTTAACGACGAGATTTAGTATCCTTTCTTGCATTTTCATAACTCGTGAAATGCCGAGTAGGCACGAATTCCCCCAATTTGCGACCTACCATAGGATTTGTTATGTAAATAGGTATATGTTCCTTTCCATTATGAATCGCGATTGTATGGCCAACCATTGTGGGTAGAATGCTAGATGCCCGGGACCACGTTACTATTGTTTCTTTCTCCTCCTTCATATTGACCTTTTCTATCTTTGCCAATAAATGATGAGCTACAAAAGGATTCGTTTTTTTTCGTGTCACAGCTGATTACTCCTTTTTTCCTTTTTAAAGAGTGGCATTCTATGTCCAATATCTCGATCGAAGTACGGAGGTCAGAATAAATAGAATAATGATCAATGGAAAAAAGAAAAAAATCCTTTAGCTGGATAAGGGGCGGATGTAGCCAAGTGGATCAAGGCAGTGGATTGTGAATCCACCATGCGCGGGTTCAATTCCCGTCGTTCGCCCATCGCATTATTGCAAATTCCAAAAATGCAATTTTCCATATTCCTAGTTACGTATTTACTTACGGCGACGAAGAATAAAACTATCGCTATATTTTTTCCTTTTCCTAGTTCTTCTTCCAAGCGCAGGATAACCCCAAGGGGTTGTGGGTTTTTTTCTACCAATGGGAGCTTTCCCTTCACCGCCCCCATGGGGGTGGTCCACAGGGTTCATAACTACCCCTCTTACTACGGGGCGTTTACCTAGCCAACACTTAGATCCGGCTCTACCCAAACTTTTTTGGTTCACCCCAACATTACCCACTTGTCCGACTGTTGCTAAGCAGTTTTGGGATACTAAACGGACCTCCCCAGATGGTAATCTTAAAGTGGCCGATTTACCCTCTTTTGCAATGAGTTTCGCTACAGCACCTGCTGCTCTAGCTAATTGCCCACCCCTTCCACGTGTGATTTCTATGTTATGCATGGCCGTGCCTAAGGGCATATCGGTTGAAGTAGATTCTTCTTTTCTCTCAAAAAACCCCTTCCCAAACTGTACAAGCTTCTTCCAAAGCATACGGCTTTCTAGATGTATATGACGATCTCTAGACAGATGGATCTTATATGAATCATATGATGAAGTACCACATGAGTGGATATATAGGAAAGGAATCCAAATCTGCCGAATCGCTCATGTTATGATCTTCTACATCCTAGGTCTCTGCGTTCCGTCATCTGGCTTATGTTCTTCATGTAGCATTCAGATCGAATGACTCTATGAAATTACGTCGATACTTCCACATATTATGGGTAACGTAGGAGACATCCCTATTTTCCCCCGGGGGTCTTAATTACCACTGCTTAGCTTTCAATTTGCCTCTGACCATCAAATTAAATGTGAATAACCCGTCCTCCTCTCTTTGAAACAAGGGGCGCTTCCGGTTCTGTGCGTGCTTCAAACAATTTTGTCTTCTCCATATTACCATATCTCTAGAGCCAATAATTTTCTATGAGGAACTACTGAACTCAATCACTTGCTGCCGTTACTCAACAGTTTTCTGTTGAGGTCTATCCCGTAGAGGTAGTCAAATTGGATCAGTGATCGATTTCTAGGTTTCGTCGTAAACCTAATTGGTTACTTCCAATTACGTAAATCAATAGTTCAAACCGCACTCAAAGGTAGGGCATTTCCCATTGATATAGGAACTTTTGTACCAGAAACAATAGTATCTCCAATTATAGCCCCTCTGGGATGTAAAATATATCTCTTCTCACCATCCCCATAGTGTATGAGACAAATGTATGCATTTCGATTAGGGTCGTATTCTATGGTTACGATTCTACCAGATATGTCTTTTTGATTCCGTCGAAAATCTATTTTACGGTATAGGCGCTTATGACCTCCCCCTCTATGCCTTGCGGTAATGATTCCTCTGGAATTACGACCTTTACCACAACGGTGCCGTCCATGGATCAAATTATTTCGTGGATTGGATTTCACTTGCCTGTCTACGGTTCCCTTGCGTGTGCTCGGGATAGGTGTTTTGTATAAATGTTTCGCCGTATTATTAAGTATTCTCCTTTAGTTTTTTTCTCTATCTAGAAGTGGAATAGAATAACCCGGTTGAAGGGTAATGATCATACGTCTGTAATGCATTGTATGGCCCAGAATAGGTCCTATTCTTCTACCTTTTCCAGGTAGTCGATGGCTATTCACAGCTACCACCTTAACACCAAAGAAGAGTTCGACCCAATGCTTTATTTCTGTCTTAGTGAATCCCGATTCGACATTAAAAGTATATTGATTCTTTCCCAATAAACGAAGACTTTTTTCTGTAAATACTGCGTATTTGATTCCATCCATAAATCGACTTTCCCTCCTATGCTCTGAGTTCCAGTATCGATAAGAATTCGAGTTCTTATTGTTCTTATGTTATGGTATGAATATACCATACCAATTCGTTATGTATGGATGATGGATGAGATTCCATGGATAGAGAGCCAGTTCCAATAGACTTATGGAATGTTCCCGTTCGTGTGCATCCAGCAGGAATTGAACCCGCAAATTTACCAATTATGAGTTGGGCGCTTTAACCATTCAGCCATGGATGCTTAACAGGGATCATCGTACATCGTAAATAACCAATTTTCATATAGAAAGACATATCATAGAAAAATGAAATCGAAAATATTCCGAGATGGCAAATATTCGGAGATGACTATGAAAACACCTCTCTGGATCCTCGAATTGAAAGAGAGATTGAGAGGGATCAAGAATCCTAATTCTCGCTATTTGGAATGGATCCAATTCTATTGAGTCTGACTCATAGTGATCATTTCTCTTTAGCAAAGAATGACCTTGGTTATCAAAGGATTGAACAACCGGGATCCATTTACTTATGATACCTAGTTGGCATTGATAACAAGGATCTAATGAATTATGAGTTTAATAGATCCTCTTTAGCAGAAAGACGTATATTCCTTGCTCATTATCAGACAATCACTTATTCCCAAACCTCGTGTGGGACTAATCGTTTTCATTTACCATCTCATGGAAAACCCTTTTCGTTCCGCTTAGCCCTATCGGGTATTTTAGTGATAGGTTCTGTAGGAACTGGACGATCCTATTTGGTCAAATACCTAACGAAAAATTACGATTTTCCTTTCATTAAGGTACGAGGGCTTCTTATTCCACAAGAACGAAAGCACCTTTTCATTCTTTCATATACTAGGGGTTTTTACTTGGAAAAGACAATGTTCCATACTAAAGGATTCGGGTCCATAACCACGAGTTCCAGTGCACTAGATCTTGTAGCACTTAGCAACGAAGCCCTATCCATTAGTATTCCACATAAGAAATCCATTCTAGAAAAAAATACAATTAGATTAGCTCTTCATAGACAAACTTGGGGTTTGCGAGCCAAGGTAAGATCGGCTCGGGATCATGGGACCCTTTTCTATCAGATAGGAGGGGCTCTTGTACAAAATAGACTTACTAAGTAATAACCCCATAGAATCTATCTATATAAAGATAAAGAGGCAATCGTGTCAGGAAGCGGGTTTTTCTTTGGCCAAAAGGTACTTCGAACTTGGAACGAGCATGAAGAGATTAACGAGACTTCTTTCTCTTTTGAGTTTTTCTGGCGGACCTGCCGCGCAAGATCTTTGGTCTTCCCCTGGAACCGATGAAAAAAAGTGGATCGCTTCTTATGTACTCGCTCAGAATGATTCTTCTCTATCTATAGTTCATGGCCTATTAGAAGTAGAAGGTGCTCTGGTGCAATCCTTACCGACAGAAAAAGATTGCAGTCAGGTTGATAATAGTCGAGTGACATTACTTCGTCGGTCCGAACTAAGGAATCTGTTAGAAATGTTTTGAAATGGATATTGTTCTCTCTTTGATCAGGGATTGCTATATGAAAAGAAGTGGAGTTTGAAAAAGGGAACGGAATGCTCAAACCGGAACTGCTAGAGGAACGAATTTTCAATAGCATAACTTGGGCTCCTAGAATATGGCGCCCTTGGGACAATCTATTTGATTGCAGGGTTTTGTTCCGAAGCAAAGATATCCGCGGAGGCCGGTTCGTTCGTCCTATTCTGATATTCAGGACCAAGAGGTACTGGATTCTCTTTCGGATAGGCCCTGAAAGGAGAAGAAAGGCTGAAATGCCAACGGACCTCTGTCTATTCTCTAATTCACCCGATCCGATAGTACCCGTTTTTGGAACGTCCAGTGCCAAAGTCACTGAATGGGTAAGTCACCAATCCAATCCCTTTGACAAATCGGATGTCATATTAGATATCATATTCTATATATATAGAAATATCATAGATAGAATAGACATATAGAATTTTTGGTCGGCAAATTCGAAGGAATCATTGAGTGAAAAAGGAGCAAAGAATGACAAAAGACGAGACTCTACTAGTCTTCACTCTTGTGGTTTCCTCTTCCTCGGTTTCTGTTTTCTTATTCGGGATCTTGCTTTTCATGGTTCTCATCTCTGCAACTCGCGATTTTCGCGAGAGAACCAAATCCAAGTTGGTGAAGATCATGATTTGGGCTGGCACGGGGATCGTTTGATCGATTTCCTTGATTTGATCGCTACTTAATGGGCGTGCGCTCAAAGGATACAAACAGGGATTCGCAGAACAAAAAGGGGAATTCGTAGTCACTTTTTCCTGTCGCGTAAAAAAAAAGTCTTTACGCGAGAGCAATAGAGGTTGGGATACATCTATCTCTTCTGAGCAACCTCTTTTGGATTCTTAAGACCACCCTTGCAGTAGGATACCATCTGCTTTGGGTTCTTTATTATCTCCTTCGAGGGATTTTTAGGATCGTTCAGGCTATATATATTTA
>NW_028260474.1:106638-118678 GCF_056163025.1 Triticum urartu
GATTAGGGAAGAAGGAGATATTCGCGACTACTGGCGATTTCATTATGGGGCAGCTCATGATCTTCATATCGATCTATTATCCACCTCTGTATCTATTCTTTCTTAGCTAAACAGGTGGAAGATCTATCCAATTTGGTTATATTATATCATGGACTCGAAAAACGGATCTGAATTTGACTGAAATGCACGATCTTCACAGGTATCACTTTTCACGATACCTAAAAGGTGGAATAGCGATTTTCGAACCATTTCCTATAAGAGAATGGTTTCCATTACTTTGAGAAATGGATTCTTATATCAAACTATAGCTATTGCATTAAAGAAGAAAAGAAACTAATAGAAGTCGAAGACGCGGAATGATAGTGAATAGAGAGAAAGATTCTTCTGATTTTCTTGTTTCTATCTACTAGACGCCGTAGAGAATTGAGAATTTTCATGTCTTTCAATTCTCGTACTCGTAATTGGAAAGTTATGGAAGGAGACCCATCATTTTGCAATGAAAACAACATATAAAACTCTGGACAATTTCGAAATCAGGCCAAGCGTCTTAATACATATGCAAAAAAATTCATTATTGGCCCACCATTGATTAGAAGATTTAGCTTGTATGAATCGCTATTGGTTTGATACGAATAATGACAATCGTTTCAGTATGTTAAGGATACAGATGTATCCACAATTCATTTAGAGTTACTTAATAGTCTATTTCTTATACCATATCTCTATCCCGTGAAATTCTCGAGCCAAAAGATGGATGCATATGCTGTGTTTCATTTTGCTAAATGATATCAATTAAATGGTGTATCAATTCCATAAATTGCATATAGCAATAAATAAATCAGCAAAATTCTTTCTAATATTTTAGATAGAAGAAACATTTCTTCTATCTAAAATATTAGAAAGAATGTACCCTTCTATCCAAATCCAATTTGCATCGATAAAATAAATCCAAATTCCAGTAGTAGATGAATAATTGCAAATTTGTGTGTGTACGAGATTAGAATAACTTCAAAATAACTGACATAATTTTGTATTTTTCCTGATCAGAAAAATACATGAAAAAGAAAGGAGGTAGAAAAATTTTTGGATTTATGGTTAAAGAAGAAAAAGAAGAAAACAGGGGTTCTGTTGAATTTCAAGTATTCAGTTTCACCAATAAGATACGGAGACTTGCTTCACATTTGGAATTACACAAAAAAGATTTTTCATCGGAAAGAGGTCTACGAAGACTTTTGGGAAAACGTCGACGTTTGCTGGCTTATTTGGCAAAGAAAAATAGAGTACGTTATAAGAAATTAATCGGTCAGTTGAATATTCGGGAGCAGTAATTTAATCGTTCAAATTTTTTTCTTGTTTTATTATTTTTTTAGTAGTCTTATAGTAGTCTTAGATTTTTCATTTTGATGAGCCTCGCTTTGAGGAATTCATGGAATAATCCATTTTCATGGAATAATGAATTAAGGAAGAAAGGATATGAGTCTACCGCTTACAAGAAAAGATCTCATGATAGTCAATATGGGCCCTCAACACCCATCAATGCATGGTGTTCTTCGACTGATCGTTACTCTCGATGGTGAGGATGTTATTGATTGTGAACCCATATTAGGGTATTTACACAGAGGAATGGAAAAAATCGCGGAAAACCGAACTATTATACAATACTTACCTTATGTAACAAGGTGGGATTATTTAGCTACTATGTTTACAGAAGCAATAACAGTAAATGCACCAGAATTCTTGGAGAATATTCAAATACCACAAAGAGCCAGCTATATTAGGGTAATTATGTTAGAATTAAGCCGGATAGCTTCTCACTTGCTATGGCTTGGACCTTTTATGGCGGATCTCGGCGCACAGACTCCTTTTTTCTA
Organism: Triticum urartu; assembly: GCF_056163025.1. Taxonomy (NCBI): domain Eukaryota; kingdom Viridiplantae; phylum Streptophyta; class Magnoliopsida; order Poales; family Poaceae; genus Triticum; species Triticum urartu. Next base: position 108,510 of record NW_028260474.1, read on the forward strand.
TATTTTTAGAGAGAGAGAATTAATATATGATCTATTTGAAGCTGCTACAGGTATGCGAATGATGCACAATTACTTTCGCATCGGAGGAGTAGCCGCCGATCTACCTTATGGATGGATCGATAAATGTTTAGATTTCTGTGATTATTTTTTACGCGGAGTTGTTGAATATCAACAACTTATTACACAGAATCCAATTTTTTTAGAGCGAGTTGAAGGAGTAGGTTTTATTAGCGGAGAAGAAGCAGTAAATTGGGGCTTATCGGGACCGATGTTACGAGCTTCTGGAATACAATGGGATCTTCGTAAAGTAGATCCTTATGAGTCTTACAACCAATTTGATTGGAAAGTCCAATGGCAAAAAGAAGGGGATTCGTTAGCTCGCTATTTAGTACGAATTGGTGAAATGAGGGAATCCATCAAAATAATTCAACAAGCTGTAGAAAAAATTCCTGGAGGACCTTATGAAAATTTAGAAGTCCGACGCTTTAAGAAAGAAAATAATTCTGAATGGAATGATTTTGAGTATAAATTTCTTGGTAAAAAACCTTCGCCCAATTTTGAATTGTCAAGACAAGAGCTTTATGTAAGAGTAGAAGCCCCAAAAGGTGAATTAGGGATTTATCTAGTAGGAGATGATAGCCTTTTCCCCTGGAGATGGAAAATCCGTCCACCCGGGTTTATTAATTTGCAAATTCTTCCTCAGCTAGTTAAAAAAATGAAATTGGCTGATATCATGACGATATTAGGTAGTATAGATATCATTATGGGGGAAGTTGATCGTTGAAATGATAATAGATAGGGTAGAGGTAGAAACTATCAATTCTTTTTCGAAATTGGAATTATTAAAAGAAGTCTATGGACTGATATCGATTCTACCCATTTTGACCCTCCTTTTGGGAATAACAATAGAGGTACTCGTAATTGTGTGGTTAGAAAGAGAAATATCTGCGTCGATACAACAACGTATTGGTCCTGAATATGCTGGCCCCCTGGGCCTGCTTCAAGCTATAGCAGATGGGACTAAGCTACTTTTTAAAGAAGATATTCTGCCATCCCGAGGAGATATTTCTTTATTTAGCATTGGACCCTCTATAGCAGTCATATCAGTTTTATTAAGTTTTTTAGTTATCCCTTTGGGATATCATTTTGTTTTAGCCGATCTTAGTATTGGTGTTTTTTTATGGATTGCCATTTCAAGTATAGCTCCTATTGGTCTTCTTATGGCAGGATATAGCTCAAATAATAAATATTCTTTTTCAGGCGGTCTACGAGCTGCTGCTCAATCCATTAGTTATGAAATACCATTAACTTTTTGTGTGCTAGCAATATCTCTACGTGTGATTCGTTAAAATAGATCTTTTTCCTATAAAATCCATTAACTATTTATATTCCTTTTCTTATTTAGTATTTGGGTTGGTAAGTTAAACTAGATAGCTATATGAGTGAAACAAAACAGCTTATAAATTTGTAGTAAAAAGAAAAAATCTCATTTCCTACGTACAAGAAAAAAGTGGAAGTAAACATAAGCAGTGTAAACTCTTTATCCCAAGGTTGATATTTTTTAATTAGTCATCATATCTTGAAGCGGCCAAGAATAAAGGATTCACGATATGGAATTCCATTACTAGAATACTCCTAGTTATTACTATAACTTAATAATCCATAAGAAGAATCCACCAAAAGTTAGTGAAGGGTTAGGAACACTAAAGTACATAAAGGATTAGTAATGGAAAATCTAAAACATTAGAGATTTTTGCCCATAAAAGGAATCATAATAAGGACTTGCAATTTGTAGAAATTATCAAGTAGTACTTTCTTCGGATTCCGATCCAGAGTATGTTCCCATTCACTTGTTAAGGAAATGGCTATCAAGAACGAATTAACCCTTTATCCATTTTTTCTTTTTAAATACCCCCTCCCTGGGGAAAGAAGAATAGTAAAAAAGATATGGAGTGCACTAGAAAAAATTTTCATTATTTCCTTCCTCTATCCATATTCATGCAGAATTGCTCATGAACTAATACCCAACTCTTTCCATTTATTAATTGAATTCCTATAACAAGTAACAAGTGTTTTATTCCAAGATTAAGTTATTACTGAACAAAGAAAAATTTTCATTATATTATAAAGGATGAGATCAATTCGGAAGCGCTTTTTCTTATTCTAGCAGACGGAATTCCTTTGGTCTAATTTAGGACTTTCAAATCTATTTTATTTTATCTAATTCTATCTACGCCCCCGGGGCTAGGAACAAAACAGTCCTTTCCTTTTTCTGATCATAGAGAAGCCGTATGAAGCTAAGGTTTCATGTACGGTTTTGAAATAGCGGTGGGAACTGTGATGTTATCACCGACTATGATTATCTAACAGTTCAAGTACAGTTGATATAGTTGAAGCACAGTCAAAATACGGTTTTTTTGGATGGAATATTTGGCGTCAGCCTATAGGTTTTCTGGTTTTTTTAATTTCTTCTTTGGCAGAATGTGAAAGATTACCCTTTGATTTACCAGAAGCGGAGGAAGAATTAGTAGCAGGTTACCAAACTGAATATTCCGGTATCAAATATGGTTTATTTTATCTTGTTTCTTACCTAAATTTATTAGTTTCTTCTTTATTTGTAACAGTTCTCTACTTGGGCGGGTGGAATTTATCTATTCCCTATATATCCTTTTTTGATTTTTTCCAAATGAATAAAGCAGTTGGAATTTTGGAAATGACAATGGGTATATTTATTACATTAACTAAAGCTTATTTATTTCTCTTCATTTCTATCACAATAAGATGGACTTTACCGAGGATGAGAATGGATCAGTTATTAAATCTTGGATGGAAATTTCTTTTACCTATTTCCCTGGGCAATCTCTTATTAACAACCTCTTCTCAACTTGTTTCACTATAAATAAGATAATACAATAATAGTAAGAATATTTTCAACACAAAAGCTCTCTCAAACAAGAGAAAGAAACATATCTTTTTCATAGATATTTAGAATGAATATGTTCCCTATGGTAACTGGGTTCATGAGTTATGGTCAACAAACAATACGTGCTACAAGGTACATAGGTCAAAGTTTCATAACTACCTTATCCCACACAAATCGTTTACCTATAACGATTCACTACCCTTATGAAAAATCAATTACACCAGAGCGTTTCCGAGGGCGAATCCACTTTGAATTTGATAAATGTATTGCTTGTGAAGTATGTGTTCGCGTATGTCCGATAGATTTACCCGTTGTGGATTGGAGATTTGAAAAGGATATTAAAAGAAAACAATTGCTTAATTATAGTATTGATTTCGGAGTTTGTATATTTTGTGGCAATTGTGTTGAGTACTGTCCAACAAGCTGTTTATCAATGACTGAAGAATATGAACTTTCTACCTATGATCGTCATGAATTGAATTACAATCAAATTGCTTTAAGTCGGTTACCAATCTCCATAATGGGAGATTACACAATTCAAACAATTAGGAATTCGTCTGAAAGTAAAATAAACAAAGAAAAATCTTCGAATTCAAGAACGATTACTGATTACTAAACTTTGATTTTGTCTTTCTGTTATAAAAATCTAATAATTCTTTATTAAACTTTAAAATTAAACTATAAAGAAAAACGAAAAACTACTGCTTATTGGAAATTATTTCTTATTTTAAATCAGACTAGATTTTCGTGATATAATATAATTTATAACTATAAGTTTATACACAAAAAAATACCCTAATCCTTTTTTCCTTCCTTGAATCCTTTAGTTTTAGTCAGTTCATGAAAAATTTTATACTATTAATTTCTTTTTATCCATAATGGATTTACCTGGACCAATACATGAGATTCTTATGCTATTTGGGGGATTTGTTCTTCTACTAGGGGGTCTAGGAGTAGTATTACTTACCAACCCCATTTATTCTGCCTTTTCGCTGGGATTAGTTCTTGTTTGTATATCCTTATTCTATTTTTTATTAAATTCCTACTTTGTAGCTGTCGCACAACTTCTTATTTATGTGGGAGCCATAAATGTCTTGATCATATTCGCTGTAATGTTCGTAAATGGCTCAGAATGGTCTAAAGATAAGAATTATTGGACTATTGGAGATGGGTTCACTTCACTCGTTTGTATAACTATTGTTTTTTCACTAATGACTACTATCCCAGATACGTCGTGGTATGGAATTCTTTGGACTACAAGATCAAACCAAATAGTAGAACAGGGTCTCATAAATAATGTTCAACAAATTGGAATTCATTTAGCAACCGATTTTTATCTTCCGTTTGAACTCATTTCCATAATTCTTCTAGTTTCTTTAATAGGTGCAATTACTATGGCTCGGCAATAAGAAAACTTAGAAAAAGTACAAATTATAAGAATTGCAAATCTAAAATAAATAACTAAAGAATCACAATTTTGATTTAGTAAAATCCATCTACTGCCAACAAATACCTCCTTTTTTTTTTTTTTTTTTTTCTTTTGTTGTGTAATTGTTCTATTGTAATTAATTGAATCGGTTCAATTCTTGCCCTCATATTGAAATGAATCGAGATTGATAAGGAGTTAGTTAATGATGTTTGAGCATGTACTTTTTTTGAGTGTCTATTTATTTTCGATTGGTATCTATGGATTGATCACAAGCCGAAACATGGTTAGAGCTCTAATATGTCTTGAACTTATACTGAATTCACAATTAATCTAAATCTCGTAACATTTTCTGATCTATTTGATAGTCGCCAATTAAAAGGAGATATTTTCGCAATTTTTGTTATAGCCCTTGCAGCTGCTGAAGCCGCTATTGGACTATCCATTCTTTCTTCCATCCATCGTAATAGGAAATCCACTCGTATCAATCAATCTAATTTATTGAATAATTAGACTTTTGAATAATTAGACATAGAATCCTCTAAACAAAGGCGCACATATTAAAATAAATAGAAATCAATACTATTTTCTTAGTATTATTTGAGAATATCCATTTTTTTTAGTAGATTATTGCATAGTATTCTTTTTCACTTAAATGAATTTTTGTATTTGTAATTCATTGATATTGCAATTTGAATATTGCAATAATTTATATTGAAAAGACGATAGCCAATTTATTGGCTAATTCGAATTCGTCTGTACAATTCGTAAAATTCTTTCTTATTTCTTATTTATTGTTGAAATCCAAAATTAAAGTCTCTTGGCTCTCTTCACGCTTTCTCACAAACAGATTAAAAAATAGATTTTTTTTTTTTGAAGTTTGGATAAACCATTGCTTCGTCTGGTGTCTACAATACATATGACTCATTATAGTACTAATTTCATTTTTACCAGATCGAAAAATTTTATGTTGAAAAGAAAAATTTATAGATCCAATGTCACATTCCGTAAAAATTTACGATACATGTATAGGATGCACTCAATGTGTACGAGCTTGTCCAACAGATGTATTAGAAATGATACCCTGGGATGGATGTAAAGCCAAGCAAATTGCTTCCGCGCCGAGAACCGAAGATTGTGTGGGTTGTAAGAGATGTGAATCTGCCTGCCCGACAGATTTTTTAAGTGTCCGCGTTTATTTAGGGCCTGAAACAACACGTAGCATGGCTCTATCTTATTGATACGTTACAAAAAACTTCACTCGAATCGTCTGATTCCTCTTTACCGAAGAAGCCTGTGCTCGAAATAATCGAGCACGGGCTTTTCTGGTCAAAACGTATCTTGTCTTTATCACTTTATCATGAGTTATTTTCCTTGGTTAACAATACTTGTTGTTTTGCCGATATTTGCAGGTTCATTAATTTTCTTTTTACCTCATAAGGGAAACAAAGTCGTTAGGTGGTATACTATATCTATTTGTTTATTAGAATTCCTTCTAATGACTTATGCGTTCTGTTATCATTTCCAACTGGAGGATCCCTTAATCCAATTAAAGGAGGATTATAAATGGATAGATGTCTTTCGATTTTCCACTGGAGATTGGGAATCGATGGACTTTCATTAGGATCTATTTTATTGACAGGATATTTTTTTTTTTTTTTTTTTATTTTTTTTTATTTTTTCTTTTTTTATCACTACTTTAGCTACTTTAGCAGCTTGGCCAATTACACGGAATTCGCGATTATTCTATTTCCTGATGCTCGCAATGTATAGTGGTCAAATAGGATTATTTTCTTCGCGAGACCTTTTACTTTTTTTTATCATGTGGGAGTTAGAATTAATTCCTGTTTACTTACTTTTATCCATGTGGGGGGGGGAAGAGGCGTCTATATTCAGCTACAAAGTTTATTTTGTATACTGCAGGCGGTTCCATTTTTTTCTTAATCGGAGTTCTGGGTATGGGCTTATATGGTTCCAACGAACCAGGATTAGATTTGGAAAGATTAATTAATCAATCATACCCTGCAACCTTGGAAATACTTTTATATTTTGGCTTCCTTATTGCTTATGCTGTCAAATTGCCGATTATACCCCTACATACGTGGTTACCAGATACCCATGGGGAAGCACATTATAGTACATGTATGCTTTTAGCGGGAATATTATTAAAGATGGGAGCATATGGATTGATTCGGATCAACATGGAATTGTTACCTCATGCTCATTATCTATTTTCGCCCTGGTTAGTAATAATAGGAGCGATCCAAATAATCTATGCAGCTTCAACTTCTCTTGGTCAACGAAATTTCAAAAAAAGAATAGCTTATTCCTCTGTATCTCACATGGGTTTCATAATTATAGGAATTGGTTCCATAACCAACATTGGACTCAATGGAGCTATTTTACAAATATTATCCCATGGATTTATTGGTGCTACACTTTTTTTTCTTGGCAGGAACCGCTTCTGATAGAATGCGTCTTGTTTATCTCGAAGAACTGGGGGGAATATCTATCCCAATGCCTAAAATTTTTACCATGTTTAGTAGCTTTTCAATGGCTTCTCTTGCCTTACCAGGAATGAGTGGTTTTGTCGCAGAATTAGTAGTATTTTTTTGGACTAATTACTAGTCCAAAAATTTCTGTTAATGCCAAAAACACTAATTACTTTTGTAATGGCAATTGGAATGATATTAACTCCTATTTATTTATTATCTATGTTACGCCAGATGTTCTATGGATACAAGCTATTTAATGTTCCAAACGCAAATTTTGTGGATTCTGGACCACGAGAACTCTTTATTTTAATCTGTATCTTTTTACCAGTAATAGGAATTGGTATTTATCCAGATTTTGTTCTCTCCCTATCCGTTGACAGGGTAGAGGCTCTCTTATCCAATTATTATCCTAAATAGGTTTGCTTTTTTTTACTCGTCTGCTCTATTAATGCAGAAATAAGTAAAAAAGTATATAATGCAGAAATAAGTAAAAAAGTATAATTAGATCTATCTCGAATTTTTGAGAACCCTTTGATAAGGCGTTCAAGGGGTTCTCAAATAAAACATAAAAGTAAAAAACCTTCATTTCATGAAGGTTTTTATTTTATGTAATCATTTAGGTGTTAATGTAAACGAACCATAACTATGTAAGCCTATTCCTAATAGATTTATACCAAAATAACAAATCCAAATTATAAGAAATCCTATCAAAGCTATAAGTGCAGAATTCGTACCCTTCCAATTTGGATTTGTTCTACTATGTAAATAAATTGCGAATATGGTCCAAGTAATAAATGCCCAAGTTTCCTTAGGATCCCAATTCCAATAGGATCCCCAGGCCTCATTAGCCCATACTGCTCCACAAAGAATACCTACGGTTAAAAGGGTAAATCCTAGGCTAATGACACGATAACTCCAAGAATCCAAACGCTCCGTTAATTGATATTTGTAATAATTTGGAAATGAAGGGACAGAGGTTCTTTTTAAAGCACTTCTTTTTGCATAAAAATATTTAATATCACTAAAGAAAAATGTTTTATTTAAAACATTTTTTTTCTTTTTAGAAAAGAAATGGAAATTATTTCGAAATCTAATGATTAGAATAGCGGCAGATAATAAGGATCCGCACAAAAGAGTTGCATAGCTTAATAACATCATACTGACATGCATCATTAACCACTGAGATTGTAGAGCAGGTACTAGTATCGTGGATTGATGCATTTCAGTTAAAAGACCCGATGTGGCAAAGCCTTGCGTTAAAATAGTACTTGGCGTAGTTATTGTGCTTAAATCATTTTTAGAGTTCTGTATTTTAGGAATGGTATGAAGAATATACAGGGCCCATGAAAGGAAGATCAATGACTCATATAAATTACTTAATGGAAAATGTCCCGAGGAAGCCCAACGAGAAACTAAGAATCCTGTTATAGAGAAAAAAGTAACTATCATTCCTTTTTCTGACGAATCGCGTAATCCTCCAAGTTCACGAACTAATAAGGTTATAAAATGAATCGTAATCACAATTGAAATCGTTGAGAAAGAGATATGAGTTAGTATATGTTCTAAAGTTGCAAATAGCATAAGGGGAAGGTCCCATTACAAAATTGTAAATTTCGAATTGATTTCTAATCTATTGTATTCTTTTTCAAGAATGCCGCCACTCGGATTCGAACCGAGATGCTTGAGCACTGCTTCCTAAGAGCAGCGTGTCTACCAATTTCACCATGGCGGCTAACTTCAAATAATAGGTAACTTAAAAGAATAATAGCTATTATCTTGGGAATCGTCGATATTGGGAAAGTCCATAAAATTTAGGAACATTAGAGTTTTCATTAAAATAGACTTCGTTTGGTAGTATCGTTTCCATTTTTTTTTTTTTACAATAAACTCTTGCTTTGCCCAATAGAAACACAAACACTGCTTGAAAGAGTTGGAACTTCTTTTTTCTAACTTGCAATTATAGAACTAATTTTTTCTAATTAATTTCCCCTTTACATTTTGAAAATTCTTTCAATACAATGAAAAAAAATCCAAAAGGGTTTCTATTTAATGATGAAATTAAAATAAAATGGATAAATAGAAAAGGCTTTTTGGATTTTTTAAAAATTTCTAGAATGAAAGTCTTTATGCTCTTATTAATAAGATTTACTAACCTTATGATTTTGGAGAAGATAGGTGGAAGTTGTAAGTCCTATTGTAAGAATACTCCACTTTTCATAATTTTCCTAATAGAATATGAGGATTCTATTAGGAAAATTATGAAAAGTTCATTGATAGGAAAAGAATACTTAGCACACAGTATACCAAACAAAACTTTTTTTTTCTTGTATATATAAGATAAGAGGGGTTTTTTTGTTCTAAGAATATTGTACCGAGTAATTCGACACATAAAAGTACATTCAAAGAAGAATCCAAATTATTAAATAATTGGAATTCTTTTTTGATAAGTCAATTCATATTATTCCAAAATCTTATTATTTGTTTGTTGCCCAGAAAAACCCTTTGGTTTTGGATGCTCATTACCGCTCGAAAATGATCTTGATTTTACTAAAGAATAAGATTGTACTATGGAAAAATAAGTCTTTTTCTTCCAAATATTTTTACGAATACGCTTTTTTGACATTGAAGTACGTTTTTTTGGAACTGCCATTCAAAAAGGAAATTACTTTTTTCTAGTTGTATGTGAAAGACATCTATTGCTGCAAATCAATCCTTCTTTCTTCTTTTTATTAGTATTTATACTTAGATACTGAAAGATACTTAAATTTTGAATTATTTTTTACTTCATTTTGTCTAATGCGGATAAGACAACAAGAATTTTTTAACATTTTTTCTTTATATATTTTATACTTTTTTTTTTAATAATATAGAATATATAGAAGGGTTTCTCATTTAAATCTATTTATATCTATTTATATATCAAGTATACTCCATATATAGATATATGGTATGGAAGCCTATCCCCCATATAAGATAAGACGGGGGGATAAAAAGAAGGGAAAATGAAAATAGTTAATTAAGTTCAGAATGGTATTCCATAAAGGAAAGGAATTCCAATCAAAACAAAAAATACTGAGTCTCTTAAACAAGACATTCTAAAACTTAGGTAATTTATAGTCATTAGAATTTTAGTTCTATATGAAGTAAGGACTATTCGATAATTTCTTATAAACATAGGTTTTCATTGGAATTCACTCAATCAGTTAATTATGGAACAAGAGAGCTGTTTCATCTTTGTTTTAAAGAAATATAAAAATGAATTATGAATAGAAAGTAAAATGATTCCACTTTTTTTTTTTTATTTTTATAAATATCTTTATTTAGT
>NW_028260474.1:119178-154545 GCF_056163025.1 Triticum urartu
AGCAAAGAGTCGTAACTTAAAGAAAAAAACGGACAGGGCCGACAGATTTACCTGATGTAAAGAAGATCCTAAAAGTCTCTGATTAGTCGACTCTCTCCATTTAACACTTTCCTCTCTCTCCTTTTTTCCACTGACTCAATTCTAGTTTATTAGATTCTTGTTTAAAAGAATGCAAAAAGTTCAATAGAACTAAGAACACATAAAAAATAGCATAGAGGATCAAGGCCATTACCAAAAGTTCCTCCCAAGGATCCTATATCCTATTGGGTATCTGTTCCCCGCCTTTTCCCGCTAGGATCGGAAATCTTATATTTTCCATATCCATATACCGTTGAATCCTTGGGGTTCCAGAATCCGCCTATTTTACTAGTCTTCGGAAACGGAAAACCCTGAACCAAGAAGAGTTGGATATGTTATGTAGGGTATGTTTTTTTTTATTAATTTTATTTTGAGCTCTCAAGATATCGATATATACATATACAATCTCTACATAATGTCTCTCTCTCTATCTCTATATATTATATATATAATATGTACATTATGCAGTAGACCCATAATGGGAAATCCAAGTGGCTAATTTTTGAATTAAATAAAAAGCCCTTTTAACTCAGTGGTAGAGTAATGCCATGGTAAGGCATAAGTCATCGGTTCAAATCCGATAAAGGGCTTTTTAAATTAGTGGTAGAGTAATCTCGTGCTAAGACGTAAGTCGTTGGTTCGAATCTGATAGAGTACTTTTCTACTAAATTGATTCACTTTTTTTCTTTGTTTTTGAAACTTTCTCTATATTTTTAGAGAATTTTATGACTTAGTGCGGGATGGATGCATTTTTGGTATGAACACTAAATGAAGCACGGAGAATTAATCTATAACGATCAACTAAAAAAAATCCTAGATGAAAACATAACAGAAAAGTTGGAAAAACTCTTTGCTTTGGATCTATTTATACTTTTCGAGTATATTGACAATTCCAAAAAACTGCTCATACTATGATTATAGTATAATCACGAGCGGTTGTATATGGCCCTATCGTCTAGTGATGCCCCTATCGTCTAGTGGTTCAGGACATCTCTCTTTCAAGGAGGCAGCGGGGATTCGACTTCCCCTGGGGGTAGGGAGTATTATGAAAGGAGGTTAATCATAGATTAGCAAAAACCCTAGAATAAATTCTTCCTGGGTCGATGCCCGAGTGGTTAATGGGGACGGACTGTAAATTCGTTGACAATGTCTACGCTGGTTCAAATCCAGCTCGGCCCAAACCAAAAATCTAGGGCTTCGTGAGTATGAACTAAATCCTTTTGTTTTTCTTCCATAAAATAAAATGTCTGATCTATAGAAATAAAAGATAAAGAAAAAAGGGAAATTTTTTTTTCTAATCCATATCTCTCTCATTCCTTTCTTACAAACAAAAGAGTTTTTCTTATTGAAGGCTGGATTATTATCCATTTTTAGTGATAAAAAATCACGACATACTAGTTATGTCACTCTCACTATACCCACGTATAATATAATATGTGGGTATGTAGTATATGATTCGTCTATTTCTTAGAGTACGAAAGACGAATCGAATCTTCTTATGGTTCTATTTAAGAATGGGTATGCCATACACCCCGCGGGGATTGTAGTTCAATTGGTCAGAGCACCGCCCTGTCAAGGCGGAAGCTGCGGGTTCGAGCCCCGTCAGTCCCGAACTAGGGTTCAATGAATGGAGAAATTGATATTTCCTTTTTCCATGAAAAAAAGGGGCAGGGAGCAAGATCAAATACCCACAGGGCACCCTTACTTCACTTTTTTATTTTGCATCTCTCATTAAAGAGGGAGGGAGGGCATATAGGAATTTTTTTTTCACTACTCCCAATCGATAAAGAAAGACACACATACGATATGTGGATTAGTAGAATTTAGGATATTATATTACTCTATCTTTCTTTATGATGATACCATCCTCATCTTAATTTCCTATTCCACTCTTATGGAATAGAGTACCGGTATTTTACCGGAATCCATACATAAATCGTATTCCCTTTTTATTTCAGACCTCTTTTCCCCATCTCACTTCTACTGCTTATTTGGATGTCTATGTGACCCATAGAAAGTGAAAGTTGGTCATATAATACATACATAATTGTATGTATAACTATAAGAAAAAGGAAGGGAAATTGTATAAGATTAAGAAAGTATAAGATTAAGAAAGCTCGTGGGTTAGAGATATAGAAAAGAAAAAGTAGAAAAGGATTAAAAAAGAGGGAATTCCTAATCCAATCAAAAAACCCATTTTGGTCTTAGTGTGGATAGAGGATCTTCCTATGTTATACTATATAACTCTCATCCGTGAAATATAACTCTCATCCATGAATTGATTTGATAGATCCGATATTCATAATATTGAATTGATTCAGTATTATCAGAATGCAAGCCCTACCCTTGAATTTACAAGATACCCCTTTTTCCTCTCCATGGGATTACATCCCGAGTTATTGTGAAAATAAAAAATAAAGAGGTTATGGAAGTCAATATTCTCGCATTTATTGCTACTGCACTGTTCATTCTAGTTCCTACTTCTTTTTTACTTATTATTTATGTAAAAACAGTCAGCCAAAATAATTAATTGGAATTCCAATTAATCATTGAAGAAATTAAAAAGGGATTAAATAAAAAAAATCCAAGTCTTAAATGAAAGGATCTGGTTGGAATCTTAAAGTGTGGTAGAAAGAACTACATATAGTTTTTTCTACGACACTTTAGATTCTTTCTATTATATTATCTTTGAATCTACATAGAATAGATTAGTAGATTGAAATAGTTAAGTAGTCTAATTCAATTTCTTTTTTCATTGCATCCACTTAATTTCAATCAGGTCAAAATAAAAAAATCTAAGACAATTCTTGACCAAAGAATCCATGGAAGGAAAGAAAAATAATATGAAGAATAGACTATAGTAAAAAGTAAAAGGAAATGGAAAATGTGTGATATGCCGTGAATAGTTCCGTGGAAGAAAGTCTAATTTTCTTATGTATAGAACTTTTTTTAACCATTCGTCATTTCTAGTAGAAATTCTGAATTGGTATAATGGCTCTTTCTTACATTACAACTTACAATACAAGAGTTTCTTACAGGAGTGAAACAAAACTAAAGAAAAAGATTAAAGAATAACGTTTGACAAAATGATTAATGCAAAATGATCCATTAAAGAAAAGAATTGATACAACAATTTGATTACTTAATCAATTAGTAGTATCCCTAGAGTCCACTCCTTCCCCATACTACTAGTGAAAGAGAAAATGTAAAGACTACCATTAAAGCAGCCCAAGCGAGACTTACTATATCCATCTAAATTATGTCTCCTATTTCTATGAAGGGATTATTCTACTATTGATCAATAATCATAGTGGAATCAAGGGTACAGAGTCAAAAAGGGATTCCGCCCTAAGGCCATGGATCAATCAGTTCAAGGAATTTACTCCTAACAAATTCTTATAGGAATTCTGGTAGAATTAGAGAGCATTAAAAATACGAGATACTATAGCCCTTTTTTCCTTAAAAAAGAAAGAGTACGGGAATGATGTCCTGAATAGAAGAAGCGGGAATAGGAAGATTTTTTATTCCTTTTGTTACTCTTTTTTTTTTTTTTAAGCAAAGGACGCCCGAATATACCATAAAATTATCGATAGATAAATATTTATTGGATACCTACCTTACCTAATGTTTATTTTTGACCTAAACCCTGCAGCCTTGCTTTGTATCATTCTATGAAAGAATGAAGAGATTTTATCCATAATACAACTCCTAAATTGATTTTTGATCGACCTATTTAATCTGATTCTCGTTAGAATTAAGTAGTCCTTACTTTAGTGTATGTAGGTAACATAAGATGTACGATAAAAAAATGTATAATAATTAGTAAGTCTTGATATTCTTTCGTGGAGTCCCTTCTTGAATCTTAGATTGAAAAAAAAAAAGAATGCCCCTTAGGGACCTTTCTTTGGATACCAAGATTTCTGACATCTTATCCTCGTATTTTAAAATTATCAAATCGAATCTCAATTAAGAACCAATTCAAATTCATATAATAAAAGAATAAGGAAACACTACCTCACCCCTATTGATAACCATTTTGGCCACTACCGTCAAAACAAACCCTAACCCTAGTTTGAGGATAGAACTATGGTATGGTTTCTCTAAACCCAGTATCGGCAGGCCCAGTTACTCTCTTGCCCGAACTTATGCGAAGTAAAAATTTATCGAATTCGATCAGCACTATAAAAAAAACCTAAGTATTTTATTGATCAGGCGGCACCCAGATTTGAACTGGGGATAAAGGATTTGCAGTCCCCTGCCTTACCGCTTGGCCATGCCGCCAAAAAATCCGATCAAAAATCTAGAAAACAGCAAGTATTCATCCACGTTTTCTTACGAAAAGCCCCTTTTATTTTGAATATAATTCTACTTACTTTTTTCCAATCTTTTTCAAAAAATCTATTCCTGCTTTTTTTGATCCAGTTTCTATTATTCTCCTCGATAGATTCTATCTTAAAACATACATTGTTAACACAATAAAACTTCCCATTTCTTTCTATTGAGATGAAAAAGAAGAAAAAGTGGATTTCTATTCACAGGCTGCAAAATTCAGAATAAATTGGAACCGTTAACTAGAATTCTCTTTTTTTTATTGCAGTAGTGAACTACTCTTAAATCGGTATTATCTCCCCCCCCTTCAATGGCATAATAAAATATTATGGCTTTATGCTTAATCCGTGTATAGGTAAACTTTAGGTCCGAACAGCATTATTATCCAAAGATCCCCTTTATGTACATATCTCTATGGGGAATCATGCTTTAATTTTTCAAAGTATTAAATTAAATATCTTGAATAAAAAAAGGAAATTTGCTCTGATATAGAGTATAACCTGACTATCTTGGCGTACCCAAGTGAAATTACGATAAAAGAAAAGCATGGATATGGGGAGAGGTGGATAACTAGATTGGCATGTACTTAAAAAAGGGACTTACTTTATTTTAGAATTCCACAATGAAATACTGAATTTTCTAGCAATTATACTACTCCGATCCGAAATAAAAAAGAACCCTCAAATTATTTTGAGAAATTAAAGTAAGCACGCTATTCTAAATCGAAGTAAAGTCAAACTTTCTAGTATATTATATTACGGCTTTATTACATTCATAGAAAGGAGATAAAATGAGAAATCTTTGCCATCCAATCTGATTAGAATATCATAACATAAAGTATAAGTGGCAGAATTTTTTTTGTAGGAATGTTTTATCAATTCATTTTCATTTCATTTGTACCCCTGGCAAACTCGAACTTTCGTCCAAATGGTCTCTATTCATATGTATGAAATACATATATGAAATACGTATGTGGAGTTCCCTAGAATTTCATGTGATTCAGTAAACAGAATATAGATTCCATGATTGCTAGATCGATCCATAGGGATTGATGAAGAGTGAGCTGATAATGGAATTTTTCTTTGATAAACAGGAAACTTAAGATTAAGATGCTCCGGAATGGAAACGAGGGAATGTCCACAATACCCGGATTTAGTCAGATCCAATTCGAGGGATTTTGTAGGTTCATTAATCAAGCCTTGGCAGAAGAACTTGACAAGTTTCCAACAATTAAAGATCCAGATCACGAAATTGCATTTCAATTATTTGCGAAAGGATATCAACTGCTAGAACCCTCGATAAAAGAAAGAGATGCTGTGTATGAATCACTCACCTATTCTTCCGAATTATATGTATCTGCGAGATTAATTTTTGGTTTCGATGTGCAAAAGCAAACCATTTCTATCGGAAACATTCCTATAATGAATTCCTTAGGAACCTTTATTATAAATGGAATATACCGAATTGTGATCAATCAAATATTGCTAAGTCCTGGTATTTACTACCGCTCGGAATTAGATCATAAGGGAATTTCTATCTACACTGGCACTATAATATCAGATTGGGGGGGGAGATCGGAATTAGCAATTGATAAAAAAGAAAGGATATGGGCTCGCGTGAGTAGAAAACAAAAGATATCTATTCTAGTTCTATCATCAGCTATGGGTTCGAATCTAAGAGAAATTCTGGATAATGTTTCCTACCCTGAAATTTTCTTGTCTTTCCCGAATGCTAAAGAGAAGAAGAGGATTGAGTCAAAAGAAAAAGCTATTTTGGAGTTTTATCAACAATTTGCTTGTGTAGGTGGGGACCTGGTATTTTCGGAGTCCTTATGCGAGGAATTACAAAAGAAATTTTTTCAACAAAAATGTGAATTAGGAAGGATTGGTCGACGAAATATGAATCGGAGACTTAATCTTGATATTCCTCAGAACAATACATTCTTGTTACCACGAGATGTATTGGCCGCTACGGATCATTTGATTGGAATGAAATTTGGAACGGGTATACTTGACGATGACGATATGAATCACTTGAAAAATAAACGTATTCGTTCGGTTGCGGATCTGTTACAAGATCAATTCGGATTGGCTCTTGGTCGTTTACAACATGCAGTTCAAAAAACTATTCGTAGAGTATTCATACGTCAATCGAAACCGACTCCCCAAACTTTGGTAACTCCAACTTCAACTTCAATTTTATTAATAACTACTTATGAGACCTTTTTTGGCACATACCCGTTATCTCAAGTTTTTGATCAAACGAATCCATTGACACAAACTGTTCATGGGCGAAAAGTGAGTTGTTTAGGTCCTGGAGGGTTGACGGGGAGAACCGCAAGTTTTCGGAGCCGAGATATTCATCCGAGTCACTATGGGCGTATTTGTCCAATTGACACGTCTGAAGGAATCAATGTTGGACTTACTGGATCCTTAACAATTCATGCGAGAATTGATCACTTGTGGGGATCCATAGAGAGTCCGTTTTATGAAATATCTGCTGAGAAAGCAAAAGAAAAAAAAGAGAGACAGGTGGTTTATCTATCACCAAATAGAGATGAATATTATATGATAGCAGCAGGAAATTCTTTGTCCTTGAATCAAGGTATTCAGGAAGAACAGGTTGTTCCGGCTAGATACCGTCAAGAATTCTTGACTATTGCATGGGAACAGATTCATGTTAGAAGTATTTTTCCTTTCCAATATTTTTCTATTGGGGGTTCTCTCATTCCTTTTATTGAGCACAATGATGCGAATCGGGCTTTAATGAGTTCTAATATGCAGCGCCAAGCAGTTCCGCTTTCTCGGTCCGAGAAATGCATTGTTGGAACTGGATTGGAACGCCAAACAGCTCTAGATTCGAGGGTTTCCATTATAGCCGAACGCGAGGGAAAGATCATTTCTACTGATAGTCATAAGATACTTTTATCAAGTAGTGGGAAGACTATAAGTATTCCTTTAGTTAACCACCGTCGCTCTAACAAAAATACTTGTATGCACCAAAAACCCCGGGTTCCACGGGGTAAATCCATTAAAAAAGGACAAATTTTAGCAGAAGGAGCTGCTACAATTGGGGGCGAACTTGCTTTAGGAAAAAACGTATTAGTAGCTTATATGCCATGGGAAGGTTACAATTTTGAAGACGCAGTACTAATTAGCGAACGTTTGGTATATGAAGATATTTATACCTCTTTTCACATCCGGAAATATGAAATTCAGACGGATACGACAAGCCAGGGCTCCGCTGAAAAAATCACTAAAGAAATACCACATCTAGAAGAACATTTACTCCGCAATTTGGACAGAAATGGAGTTGTTAGGTTGGGATCCTGGGTAGAAACTGGTGATATTTTAGTAGGTAAATTAACGCCTCAGATAGCGAGCGAATCATCTTATATCGCGGAAGCTGGATTATTACGGGCCATATTTGGCCTTGAGGTTTCCACTTCAAAAGAAACTTCTCTGAAATTACCTATAGGTGGAAGAGGGCGCGTTATCGATGTGAAATGGATCCAAAGGGACCCGCTCGACATAATGGTTCGTGTATATATTTTACAGAAACGTGAAATCAAAGTTGGGGATAAAGTAGCCGGAAGACATGGGAATAAAGGGATCATTTCCAAAATTTTGCCTAGGCAAGATATGCCCTATTTGCAAGATGGAACACCCGTTGATATGGTCTTCAATCCCTTAGGAGTACCCTCCCGAATGAATGTGGGACAAATATTTGAAAGCTCGCTCGGATTAGCGGGGGATCTGCTAAAGAAACATTATAGAATAGCACCCTTTGATGAGAGATATGAGCAAGAGGCTTCAAGAAAACTTGTGTTTTCAGAATTATATGAAGCCAGTAAAGAAACAAAAAATCCATGGGTATTTGAACCCGAGTACCCGGGAAAAAGCAGAATATTTGATGGAAGAACAGGCGACCCCTTTGAGCAACCTGTTCTAATAGGGAAGTCCTATATCTTAAAATTAATTCATCAAGTTGATGAGAAAATTCATGGGCGTTCTACTGGGCCCTACTCACTTGTTACACAACAACCGGTTAGAGGAAGAGCCAAGCAAGGGGGACAACGAGTAGGAGAAATGGAAGTTTGGGCTTTAGAAGGATTTGGTGTTGCTCATATTTTACAAGAGATACTTACTTATAAATCTGACCATCTTATAGCTCGCCAAGAAATACTTAATGCTACGATCTGGGGAAAAAGAATACCTAATCATGAGGATCCTCCAGAATCTTTTCGAGTGCTCGTTCGAGAACTACGATCTTTGGCTCTAGAACTGAATCATTTCCTTGTATCTGAAAAGAACTTCCAGGTTAATAGGGAGGAAGTTTGATCGGAATAAATATAAATTCTTTTCTTATTTCTATTTTATGATTGACCAATATAAACATCAACAACTTCAAATTGGACTCGTTTCCCCTCAACAAATAAAGGCTTGGGCTAACAAAAACCTACCTAATGGAGAAGTCGTTGGCGAAGTCACAAGGCCCTCTACTTTTCATTATAAAACCGATAAACCAGAAAAAGATGGATTGTTTTGCGAAAGAATCTTTGGACCCATAAAAAGCGGGATTTGCGCTTGTGGCAATTCTCGAGCGAGCGGAGCTGAAAACGAAGACGAAAGATTTTGCCAAAAATGCGGGGTCGAATTTGTGGATTCTCGGATACGAAGATATCAAATGGGATACATCAAACTCGCATGTCCCGTGACTCATGTGTGGTATTTGAAAGGTCTTCCTAGTTATATCGCGAATCTTTTAGATAAACCTCTTAAGAAGTTGGAGGGCCTAGTATACGGCGATTTCTCTTTTGCTAGGCCCAGCACTAAAAAACCCACTTTTTTACGATTACGAGGTTTATTCGAAGAGGAAATTGCATCCTGTAACCACAGCATTTCTCCCTTTTTTTCTACCCCAGGCTTTGCAACATTTCGAAATCGGGAAATTGCGACAGGAGCAGGTGCTATTAGAGAACAATTAGCAGATTTGGATTTGCGAATTATTATAGAGAATTCTTTGGTCGAATGGAAGGAATTAGAAGACGAGGGGTATAGTGGAGATGAGTGGGAAGATAGAAAAAGACGAATAAGAAAAGTTTTTTTGATTAGACGCATGCAATTGGCGAAACATTTTATTCAAACAAATGTAGAACCAGAATGGATGGTTTTGTGCTTATTACCGGTTCTTCCTCCCGAATTGAGACCTATTGTTTATAGGTCTGGAGATAAAGTAGTGACTTCAGACATTAATGAACTTTATAAGAGAGTTATCCGTCGGAACAACAATCTTGCCTATCTATTAAAAAGAAGTGAATTAGCGCCAGCAGATTTAGTAATGTGCCAGGAAAAATTGGTACAAGAAGCCGTGGATACACTTCTTGATAGTGGGTCCCGCGGGCAACCGACGAGGGATGGTCACAATAAAGTATACAAATCACTTTCAGATGTAATTGAAGGTAAAGAGGGAAGGTTTCGCGAGACTCTGCTTGGGAAACGGGTCGATTACTCGGGGCGTTCTGTCATTGTTGTGGGTCCTTCGCTTTCATTACATCAATGTGGATTACCTCTAGAGATAGCAATAAAGCTTTTTCAGCTATTTGTAATTCGCGATTTAATCACGAAACGCGCCACTTCTAATGTAAGGATTGCTAAAAGGAAAATTTGGGAAAAAGAACCCATTGTATGGGAAATACTTCAAGAAGTTATGCGGGGACATCCTGTACTGTTAAATAGAGCACCTACCCTGCATAGATTAGGCATACAGGCCTTTCAACCCACTTTAGTAGAGGGGCGTACTATTTCTTTACACCCATTAGTGTGTAAGGGTTTCAATGCGGACTTTGATGGAGATCAAATGGCTGTTCATCTACCTTTATCCTTGGAAGCTCAGGCAGAAGCCCGTTTACTTATGTTTTCTCATATGAATCTCTTATCTCCCGCTATTGGGGATCCTATTTGCGTACCAACCCAAGACATGCTTATCGGGCTTTATGTATTAACGATTGGAAAGCGTCGAGGTATTTGTGCAAATAGATATAATAGTTGCAGAAACTACCCAAATCTAAAAGTAAATTACAATAATAATAATAATTTTAAATATAGGAAAGATAAAGAACCCCATTTTTCTAGTTCTTATGATGCACTGGGAGCTTATAGACAAAAACTAATCAGTTTAGATAGTCCCTTGTGGCTACGATGGAACCTGGATCAACGCGTCATTGGGTCAAGAGAAGTTCCGATTGAAGTTCAATATGAATCTTTGGGGACTTATCATGAGATTTATGCCCACTATCTAATAATGGGAAATAGAAAAAAAGAAATTCGTTCGATATACATTCGAACCACTCTTGGTCATATTTCTTTTTATAGAGAAATAGAGGAAGCCATACAAGGATTTAGTCAGGCCTATTCATACACTACCTAAACAAGAAAGTTAGATTCGGCGATGCCCCTCCCCTTTCGGGGGGCATTCCGATTTCCCTAGTATCATCATTATTTGCCACGCGAATCCAGATTGAGATTGAGGCAATTAAGTTAATTAAATTTTCGAATCACTGACTCAGGCCCATTGTCGAATCCTACTCAGCAATTGTCGAATCCTACTCAGCCGAAAAGGGGGTACTTATGTATGGCGGAACGGGCCAATCTGGTCTTTCATAATAAAGAGATAGACGGAACTGGTATGAAACGACTTATTAGCAGATTAATAGATCATTTTGGAATGGGATATACATCCCATATACTGGATCAACTAAAGACTCTGGGCTTCCATCAAGCCACTACTACATCGATTTCGTTAGGAATCGAGGATCTTTTAACAATACCCTCTAAGGGATGGTTAGTCCAAGACGCGGAACAACAGAGTTTTCTTTTGGAGAAACACTATTATTATGGGGCTGTACACGCGGTAGAAAAATTACGCCAATCTGTTGAGATATGGTATGCGACAAGTGAATATTTGAAACAAGAAATGAATTCAAATTTTCGGATAACGGATCCTTCTAATCCAGTCTATCTAATGTCTTTTTCAGGAGCCAGAGGAAATGCATCTCAAGTACACCAATTAGTAGGTATGAGAGGATTAATGTCGGACCCTCAAGGACAAATGATTGATTTACCTATTCAAAGCAATTTACGCGAGGGACTTTCTTTGACAGAATATATAATTTCCTGCTATGGAGCCCGCAAAGGGGTTGTAGATACTGCTGTGCGAACAGCAGATGCTGGATATCTTACACGTAGACTTGTTGAAGTAGTTCAACATATTATTGTGCGTAGAAGAGATTGTGGTACTATCCGAGGTATTTCTGTAAGTCCTCAAAATGGGATGACGGAAAAACTTTTTGTCCAAACACTAATTGGTCGTGTATTAGCAGACGATATATATATCGGTTCACGATGCATTGCCGCGCGAAATCAAGATATTGGAATTGGATTAGTCAATCGATTCATAACTGCCTTTCGAGCACAACCATTTCGAGCACAACCAATATATATTAGAACCCCCTTTACTTGCCGAAGCACTTCTTGGATCTGTCAATTATGCTATGGCCGGAGTCCTACTCATAGTGATCTGGTCGAATTGGGAGAAGCCGTAGGTATTATTGCAGGTCAATCAATTGGGGAGCCAGGGACTCAACTAACATTAAGAACTTTTCATACTGGCGGAGTATTCACAGGGGGTACTGCCGACCTTGTACGATCCCCTTCGAATGGAAAAATAAAATTCAATGAGAATTTGGTTCACCCCACACGTACCCGTCATGGGCAGCCTGCTTTTCTATGTTATATAGACTTGCATGTAACTATTCAGAGTCAAGATATTCTATATAGTGTGAATATTCCCTCAAAAAGCTTGATTCTAGTGCAAAATGATCAATATGTAAAATCCGAACAAGTAATTGCGGAGATTCGTGCCGGAACGTCCACTTTACATTTTAAAGAAAGGGTACAAAAGCATATTTATTCTGAATCAGACGGCGAAATGCACTGGAGTACTGATGTTTACCATGCGCCCGAATATCAATATGGTAATCTTCGCCGATTACCAAAAACAAGCCATTTATGGATATTGTCAGTAAGTATGTGCAGATCCAGTATAGCGTCTTTTTCACTCCACAAGGATCAAGATCAAATGAATACTTATGGTAAAAAAGATAGGGAAATTCTTGATTATTCAACGTCGGATCGAATCATGTCCAATGGCCATTGGAATTTTATCTATCCTTCTATTTTTCAAGATAATTCAGATTTGTTGGCGAAAAAGCGAAGAAATAGGTTCGTCATTCCATTACAATATCATCAAGAACAAGAGAAAGAACTAATATCCTGTTTTGGGATTTCGATTGAAATCCCCCTTATGGGTGTTTTACGTAGAAATACTATTTTTGCTTATTTTGACGATCCCCGATACAGAAAAGATAAAAAGGGTTCAGGAATTGTTAAATTTAGATATAGGACCCTAGAAGAAGAATATAGGACTCGAGCGGAAGACTCAGAAGAGGAATATGAGACCCTAGAAGACGAATACAGGACCCGAGAGGACGAATATGAATATGAAACCCTAGAAGAATCTAAATATGGAATCCTAGAAGACGAATACGAATATGAAACCCTAGAAGACGAATATGGGAGCCCAGAAAACGAATATGGGAACCCAGAGAACGAATATAGGACTTTAGAGAAAGACTCAGAAGAGGAATATGGGAGCCCAGAGAGCAAATATAGGACCCAAGAGGACGAATATGGAACTCTAGAGGAAGACTCAGAAGACGAATATGGCAGCCCCGGGGAAAGCGCAGAGGAAAAATATGGTACTTTAGAGGAAGACTCAGAAGAAGATTCAGAGGACGAATACGAGAGCCCAGAGGAAGATTCCATCTTAAAAAAAGAGGGTTTGATTGAGCATCGAGGAACAAAAGAATTTAGTCTAAAATACCAAAAAGAAGTAGATCGGTTTTTTTTCATTCTTCAAGAACTTCATATCTTGCCGAGATCTTCATCCCTAAAGATACTTGACAATAGTATTATTGGAGTGAATACACAACTCACAAAAAATACAAGAAGTCGACTAGGCGGACTGGTCCGAGTGAAGAGAAAAAAAAGCCATACGGAACTCAAAATATTTTCCGGAGATATTCATTTTCCTGAAGAGGCGGATAAGATATTAGGTGGCTGTTTGATACCGCCAGAAAGACAAAAAAAAGATTCTAAGGAATCAAAAAAAAGGAAAAATTGGGTCTATGTTCAACGGAAAAAAATTCTCAAGAGCAAGGAAAAGTATTTTGTTTCCGTTCGCCCTACAGTGGCATATGAAATGGACGAAGGAAGAAATTTAGCAACACTTTTCCCGCAGGATCTCTTGCAAGAAGAAAATAATCTCCAAATTCGACTTGTCAATTTTATTTCTCATGAAAATAGCAAGTTAACTCAAAGAATTTATCACACAAATAGTCAATTTGTTAGAACTTGCTTAGTAGTGAATTGGGAACAAGAAGAAAAAGAAAAGGCTGGTGCTTCCCTTGTTGAGGTAAGAGCAAATGATCTTATTCGCGATTTCCTAAGAATTGAGTTAGTCAAGTCCACTATTTCGTATACACGAAAAAGGTATGGTAGGACAAGTGCAGGACCGATTCCCCATAATAGGTTAGATCGCGCCAATATCAATTCTTTTTATTCCAAGGCGAAGATTGAATCACTTAGCCAACATCCAGAAGCTATTGGCACTTTGTTGAATCGAAATAAAGAATACCACTCTTTGATGATTTTGTCGGCATCCAACTGTTCTCGAATTGGTTTATTCAAGAATTCAAAACATCCCAATGCGATAAAAGAATGGAATCCTAGAATTCCTATTCGAGAAATTTTTGGGCCCTTAGGCGCTATTGTAGCTAGTATATCGCATTTTTCTTCATCTTACTATTTACTAACGCATAATAAAATCCTGTTAAAAAAATATTTGTTCGTTGACAATTTAAAACAAACCTTCCAAGTACTTCAAGAACTTAAATACTCTTTAATAGATGAAAATAAAAGGATTTCTAATTTCGATAGTAACATAATGTTGGATCCATTCCTTTTGAATTGTCACTTTGTCCATCATGATTCTTGGGAAGAGACATTGGCAATAATTCACCTTGGACAATTTATTTGTGAAAATGTATGTCTATTTAAATCGCACATAAAAAAATCCGGTCAAATTTTCATTGTAAATATGAATTCCTTTGTTATAAGAGCAGCTAAACCTTATTTGGCCACTACAGGAGCAACTGTTAATGGTCATTATGGAGAAATCCTTTACAAGGGAGATAGGTTAGTTACGTTTATATATGAAAAATCGAGATCTAGTGACATAACGCAAGGTCTTCCAAAAGTGGAACAAATCTTTGAAGCGCGTTCAATTGATTCATTATCCCCGAATCTCGAAAGGAGAATTGAGGATTGGAATGAGCGTATACCAAGAATTCTTGGGGTCCCTTGGGGATTCTTGATTGGAGCTGAGCTAACCATAGCCCAAAGTCGTATCTCTTTGGTTAATAAAATCCAAAAGGTTTATCGATCCCAAGGGGTACAGATCCATAATAGACATATAGAGATTATTATACGCCAAGTAACATCAAAAGTGCGGGTTTCCGAAGATGGAATGTCTAATGTTTTTTCGCCTGGGGAATTAATCGGACTATTGCGAGCGGAACGAGCAGGACGAGCTTTGGATGAATCGATCTATTATCGGGCAATCTTATTGGGAATAACAAGGGCTTCCCTGAATACCCAAAGTTTCATATCTGAAGCAAGTTTTCAAGAAACTGCTCGAGTTTTAGCAAAAGCTGCCCTACGAGGTCGCATTGATTGGTTGAAAGGCTTGAAAGAAAACGTAGTTCTGGGGGGGATTATACCTGTTGGTACCGGATTCCAAAAATTTGTGCATCGTTCCCCACAAGACAAGAACCTTTATTTCGAAATAAAAAAAAAAAATCTATTCGCGTCGGAAATGAGAGATTTTTTGTTTCTCCATACAGAATTAGTTTCTTCAGATTCTGACGTAACAAACAATTTTTATGAGACATAAGAACCCCCATAAAAATATTTTTTACTTTACTAGACTTTTGAACTTAGAACACTAACAGGTCAAATTTTAGATTTTTAAGATTTTTATTTTAATAAGTAAAACAAGTCAGTTAATTCATTAAGGTGGTTATGTTTATACCATGTATCAATGGCCAACTCTTATCTTAGTACAAGGTTCTCTCGGAACAATTATTATTTATTTCAAGCTATTTCGGATCTTTCTTAATCTTCAAAAAGAACTAAATTCCGTAATGGAATGGTAGGATTAAAAAAAAGGAAGTGTGGAAAAAATGACAAGAAGATATTGGAACATTAATTTGAAAGAGATGATAGAAGCAGGAGTTCATTTTGGTCATGGTATTAAGAAATGGAATCCTAAAATGGCCCCTTACATTTCGGCAAAGCGTAAAGGTACTCATATTATAAATCTCGCTAGAACGGCTCGTTTTTTATCAGAAGCTTGTGATTTAGTTTTTGATGCAGCAAGTCAGGGAAAAAGTTTCTTAATTGTTGGTACCAAAAAAAGAGCAACAGATTTAGTAGCATCAGCTGCAATAAGGGCTCGTTGTCATTATGTTAATAAAAAGTGGTTCAGTGGTATGTTAACGAATTGGTCGATTACGAAAACTAGACTTTCTCAATTTAGAGACTTAAGAGCAGAAGAAAAAATGGGAAAATTCCACCATCTCCCAAAAAGAGATGTGGCAATCTTGAAGAGAAAATTATCTACTTTGCAAAGGTATCTCGGCGGGATCAAATATATGACGAGATTGCCAGACATTGTGATCGTCCTTGATCAGCAAAAAGAGTATATAGCTCTTCGGGAATGTGCCATTTTGGGGATTCCTACTATTTCTTTAGTCGATACAAATTGTGACCCGGATCTCGCGAATATATCGATTCCAGCCAACGATGACACTATGACTTCAATTCGATTGATTCTTAACAAATTAGTATTTTCAATTTGTGAGGGCCGTTCTCTCTATATAAGAAATCGTTGATTAAGAATATATAGTGAATTCTTGGGCAACTGCGTAAATTTATGGAATCACTTACTTTACTATATCTTTTTTTTTGCATAGAATTTTTTTTGCATAGAAAAAAGAAGGGGAATATTGATATATATTAGAGGGTATTGATATATATTATGATCTGATGTGCTTTCTTGGTATCCTAAATATAAGATTAATACTTCAAGTTGCTGAGTTGAGAAAGAGATGGTTGAATCAAAAGAATTCCTTTTTTGAAGTTCAATTTTTATCAGAGGACAATATGAATATTATACCTTGTTCCATTAAAACACTCAAGGGGTTATACGATATATCGGGTGTAGAAGTAGGCCAACACTTCTATTGGCAAATAGGAGGTTTCCAAATTCATGCCCAAGTACTCATCACTTCTTGGGTCGTAATTACTATCTTGCTAGGTTCAGTTGTCATAGCTGTTCGGAATCCACAAACCATCCCGACCGACGGTCAGAATTTTTTTGAATATGTCCTTGAGTTTATTCGAGACTTGAGCAAAACTCAGATTGGAGAAGAATATGGTCCCTGGGTTCCCTTTATTGGAACTATGTTCCTTTTTATTTTTGTTTCGAATTGGTCGGGTGCTCTTTTACCTTGGAAAATTATAGAGTTACCCCATGGGGAATTAGCAGCGCCCACGAATGATATAAATACTACTGTTGCTTTAGCTTTACTCACGTCAGCGGCATATTTTTATGCTGGTCTTAGCAAAAAAGGATTGAGCTATTTCGAGAAATATATTAAACCAACTCCAATCCTTTTACCAATTAACATCCTAGAAGATTTCACAAAACCATTATCGCTTAGCTTTCGACTTTTCGGGAATATATTGGCGGATGAATTAGTCGTTGTTGTTCTTGTTTCTTTAGTCCCCTTAGTAATCCCTATACCGGTCATGTTTCTTGGATTATTTACAAGCGGTATTCAAGCTCTTATTTTTGCAACATTAGCCGCAGCCTATATAGGTGAATCCATGGAGGGTCATCATTGAATTGACTCTTTTTGGAAATAGTATTTTTTTTTTTTGCAGCTTAGCTCAATTCATGCATGGTTCCAGATAATCTGCTTGGTTGCAAAAAAATAGTTAGAAATGCGTATGAATATATAGCCTAGAGTTGTAGGAGAGAGAATAGAATAGACTATATTATGGAATTTTCAAAGTATATATGCATTAAGGAGGGTGGAGTCAGGCTAGATCTATACTATAATATCCTTAATGTCTATAAGTGGAGTCCTCTTTTATGCAGGTTTCCACTTTAAGCAATGATTTTAGAATCCGATTCAATAGAAAATGAGAAAATATGCAAACAAAATAGAAGAAACAAATGTATATATATAGGATATTATATTATATATTCCTAGGTTAGATTCATTATCTAATCCGATATATGGATATGGAATTCCCTTCTATGTAGTTCGGACAATTCACATTATCATTTCAATTTGATTTCAATTTGTACTTTTTAGTTACTTTACTTCTCCCCAATAGAGCTTAGAAGTAAGAATTTATTGGTTGATTGTATCCTTAACCATTTCTTTTTTTTGACACGAGGAACTACTCACCATGAATCCACTAATTGCTGCTGCTTCTGTTATTGCTGCTGGATTGGCCGTAGGGCTTGCTTCTATTGGACCTGGAGTTGGTCAAGGTACTGCTGCAGGACAAGCTGTAGAAGGTATTGCGAGACAGCCAGAAGCAGAAGGTAAAATACGAGGTACTTTATTGCTTAGTCTAGCTTTTATGGAAGCTTTAACAATTTATGGACTAGTTGTGGCACTAGCGCTTTTATTTGCGAACCCTTTTGTTTAATCTTAAAAAAAAAATTCTTTCGATTTCGATTAGATACTTTTTTCTTTTTTTAGTAAATTGGTATTTGCTTCCACAATTCCAATTATATCAATACTTTATTTAATTTACTCCTATTTATTACTCCTGGAATTATCTATTTATCGGGACAGATAATACCCCATTCTAGGAAGGGCTGAGTTGAGTATTATTAATTTAGAAGATATGCTCACCTTCTTATTTCCCGTCCTTAGTTTAGGAAAGTGGAAAGTTTTTTCCTTTTATTTTAGGAATTTTGGGAACAGAACATTTCAACAAAGGAAGTCTTTCACCGGTCAAACAAGACGTAAGACTTAATCTAAAAGAAATTACTAGATTGAATCTATTTGCATTAAAAAAACCGATCAAAAAAGGGCGAGCGAAGTAAGTGATCGAAAAACTTTGTTCTTTGTTCGTCCTATCTATAAGAGGAGAGCATATGAAAAATGTAACCCATTCTTTCGTTTTTTTAGCTCACTGGCCATCCGCTGGCAGTTTCGGGCTTAATACCGATATTTTAGCAACAAATCTAATAAATCTAACTGTAGTGGTTGGTGTTTTGATTTTTTTTGGAAAGGGAGTGTGTGCGAGTTGTCTATTTCAAGAATAGATTGGATCTATCCGGCTGCACTTTATAATATTTTTTAGTATTTTTCGGATAAATAAGAAAAGGGTGCACGATCTCGACGAATTACTTCTGAATAAATTCAGAAATCATATGGAAGAACCATAGCATTTCGCGACTCATTGGTAAATCAACTTTGATTCTCTATAAACCAAGAATGTGAGACCATTAACACGGTTAAAGCTAAACTGCTTGAAGTCCAGGCAAAAAGAGGTACTCTTTCTACAACTATATTAGTATTAGTACCAATTTAAACGGGAAATAGCTAATGTAAAATTTATCTGATATAGAACACTCATATCGATAAAATGGTTTGAACTATTTACTAGAAAAAAAAGGGGGCACCCTGCCCTTTTTTAACCAATGCCGAATCGACGACCTATGTATAAAAAAGAGAAATTTTTTGGATTTGAAGAAAAAAAAAATAAAAAAGAATTCTATTAATTTTCATTTTCCATTTATTTAGTTAGTTTTTCTTAATGAAATTGAAATTATTAACTAGAGGGCAAATAAAAATAAAGAAACAACTTTGCTGACCATGATATATTTTTATCTAGGCGGAAGAGTCCTCTTAATATTTATCTAGTCTTATATAGGTTTCGGTATATTGAAATATAAACATAAAAAAGAAGATAGAGGATAGGCTCATTACTTAAAAAAAAGATATGGAAATAGCTATAGAAAAAAAAAAAGGAGCGTGAGAGCCAAATGAATCGAAAGATTCATGTTTGGTTCGGGAAGAGATCATAAAAGTTGTAAACTTACAAAATAATCTACTTTCATTAAAAGATTTATTAGATAATCGAAAACAGAGGATCTTGAGTACTATTCGAAATTCAGAAGAATTGCGTAGAGGGACCATTGAGCAACTCGAAAAAGCTCGGATTCGATTACAGAAAGTCGAACTAGAAGCGGATGAGTATCGAATGAATGGATACTCTGAGATAGAACGAGAAAAAGCAAATTTGATTAATGCTACTTCTATTAGTTTGGAACAATTGGAAAAGTCTAAAAACGAAACCCTTTATTTTGAAAAACAAAGGGCAATGAATCAGGTCCGACAGCGGGTTTTCCAACAGGCCGTACAAGGAGCTCTAGGAACTCTGAATAGTTGTTTGAATACCGAGTTACATTTCCGTACGATTCGTGCTAATATTGGCATTCTCGGGTCCCTGGAATGGAAGAAATAATTAAATTAATTAGGCCTTGAACTTCTACTTTCGTTTAGAATTTAGGCATTATTTTTCCCCTTGCTTCCGAAAAAAGAGTCAAGAAACACTAATGGCAACCCTTCGAGTCGACGAAATTCATAAAATTCTCCGCGAACGTATTGAACAATATAATAGGAAAGTAGGGATTGAGAATATAGGTCGCGTAGTTCAAGTGGGGGATGGGATTGCTCGTATTATAGGTCTTGGTGAAATAATGTCAGGTGAATTAGTCGAATTTGCAGAAGGTACTAGGGGTATTGCTCTGAATTTGGAATCCAAAAATGTTGGGATTGTATTAATGGGCGATGGGTTGATGATACAAGAGGGAAGTTTTGTAAAAGCAACAGGAAGAATTGCTCAGATACCCGTGAGTGAGGCTTACTTGGGTCGTGTTGTAAATGCTCTGGCTAAACCTATTGATGGGAAAGGCGAAATTATAGCTTCCGAATCTCGCTTAATTGAATCTCCTGCTCCAAGTATAATTTCCAGGCGTTCCGTATACGAACCTCTTCAAACAGGGCTTATTGCTATCGATTCGATGATCCCTATAGGGCGCGGTCAGCGAGAGTTAATTATTGGGGACAGACAGACTGGCAAAACAGCAGTAGCCACAGATACAATTCTCAATCAAAAAGGGCAAGGTGTAATATGTGTTTATGTAGCTATCGGTCAAAGAGCATCCTCCGTAGCTCAAGTAGTAACTACTTTCCATGAGGAGGGGGCCATGGAATACACTATTGTAGTAGCTGAAATGGCGGATTCACCTGCTACATTACAATACCTCGCTCCTTATACGGGAGCAGCCCTGGCTGAGTATTTTATGTACCGCGAACGGCATACTTTAATAATTTATGATGATCTCTCCAAACAGGCACAAGCTTATCGCCAAATGTCCCTTCTATTAAGAAGACCTCCCGGACGTGAGGCTTATCCAGGGGATGTTTTTTATTTGCATTCACGCCTTTTAGAAAGAGCCGCTAAATTAAATTCTCTTTTAGGCGAAGGAAGTATGACCGCTTTACCAATAGTTGAGACTCAATCTGGAGACGTTTCCGCCTATATTCCTACTAATGTAATCTCCATTACAGATGGACAAATATTCTTATCTGCGGATCTATTCAATGCCGGAATTCGACCCGCTATTAATGTGGGTATTTCTGTTTCCAGAGTAGGATCCGCGGCTCAAATTAAAGCCATGAAACAAGTAGCTGGCAAATCAAAATTGGAACTAGCGCAATTCGCAGAGTTACAAGCCTTTGCACAATTCGCCTCTGCTCTCGATAAAACAAGTCAGAATCAATTGGCAAGGGGTCGACGATTAAGGGAATTGCTTAAACAATCCCAGGCAAATCCTCTCCCAGTGGAAGAGCAGATAGCTACTATTTATACCGGAACAAGAGGATATCTTGATTCGTTAGAAATTGAACAGGTAAATAAATTTCTGGATGAGTTACGTAAACATCTAAAAGATACTAAACCTCAATTCCAAGAAATTATATCTTCTAGCAAGACATTCACCGAGCAAGCGGAAATCCTTTTGAAGGAAGCTATTCAGGAACAGCTGGAACGGTTTTCTCTTCAGTAACAAATAAATTTTGCATGTCTACTCTTGTTAGTAGAATAGGAATCGTTGAGAAAGCTTTTTCATTTGAATCATGCAAAAAAGTTTTCTTTGTTTTTAGTTTAGTATAGTTATTTAAAGAATAGATAGAAATAAGATTGCGTCCAATAGGATTTGAACCTATACCAAAGGTTTAGAAGACCTCTGTCCTATCCATTAGACAATGGACGCTTTTCTTTCATATTTTATTCTTTCTTTTATTTTTTTGCTTCTTCCGAGAAAAAACTGTTAGACCAAAACTCTTTTAGGAAATCAAAAAATCCAGATACAAATGCATGATGTATATATTATATCATGCATATATCATAAAGAAGGAGTATGGAGGCGGTAGTGGGAATCGAACCCGCAACCCCAAGGTTATGAGCCTTATGAGCTACCAAACTGCTCTATACTCTTAAACTAAAGAGGGGTAACTAGTGGATAAAAGAGGGTTGGATACGCCCCTCTACCAATATCTATACAAATAGAATAGTCCATTTATACAGAATGGTAAAGAGGGCTCCTCTATGATTATCAATTCCAGAAATCCATACAAATACGAAAGGGTATTTTATCCTTACCAACTGGATCTTGTTGCACCCGGTAACAAACATTCATAAACCATTTCTCGAAGTACGTGTCCGGATAGCCCAAAATGTCGATAGTTAGCTCTAGGTCTTCCGGTCAAAAAACAACGTCGATGAAGGCGTGTAGGTGCACTATTACGCGGTAGGGATTGCAATTTTTCTCGCATTTTCGTTTTTTCACTCA
Source organism: Triticum urartu (assembly GCF_056163025.1). Taxonomy (NCBI): domain Eukaryota; kingdom Viridiplantae; phylum Streptophyta; class Magnoliopsida; order Poales; family Poaceae; genus Triticum; species Triticum urartu. The sequence goes on from NW_028260474.1 coordinate 141,715, forward strand.
AACTCAAGGGAGAAACTTTGCTTCTTATCTTTTTTTTTAAAGATTGACGAATCAAATGATATTTCTGTTCTAATTTCTGCCGCTTCTTCTCCCTCTGAATCAAACTTTTTTTTGCCATAATGTGTCGTTGCTATTATTACCAAGTATACGGTTCTAATCCTAGATGGAAAAATAAATAGAAAAAGAAATCTAAAAAGGCAGATCCTCCCTCTCTATCAAGAGTAATGAACTAGGTGCTGATACAGTACAAAAAAACAAACTAAATTAACCAAACTTGCCTGATGTTGAGGCAATCAAGAAAGCTGCATAAGTGAATATAACCCACGGAAAAGTGAGCTAATCCAACCAATCTTGCTTGCACAATGGAAAGAGCCACGGGCTTATCTCTCCAGCGAATTAAATTAGCTAAAGGTGTGCGTTCATGAGCCCATGCTAAAGTCTCAATTAATTCCTGCCAATACCCCCGCCAGGAAATTAAGAACATAAATCCAGTAGCCCAAACAAGATGTCCAAATAAGAACATCCACGCCCATACCGATAAACTATTCATCCCAAAAGGATTATATCCATTGATAAGTTGTGAAGAGTTTAACCATAGGTAATCTCTTAACCATCCCATCAAATAAGTGGAGGATTCATTAAATTGTGAAACGTTGCCCTGCCATAATGTGATATGTTTCCAATGCCAATAAAAAGTAACCCACCCAATGGTATTTAACATCCAGAAAACTGCCAAATAAAATGCGTCCCAAGCAGAAATATCACAAGTACCGCCGCGCCCTGGGCCGTCACAAGGAAAACTATATCCAAAATCCTTTTTATCTGGCATTAATTTGGAACCGCGTGCATCTAAAGCGCCCTTTACTAAAATCAATGTAGTTGTATGCAAACCTAGAGCAATAGCATGATGAACCAAGAAATCCCCAGGTCCTATTGTTAAGAAAAGCGAATTACTATTCTCATTAACAGCATTCAACCATCCGGGCAACCATAGGCTTCGACCCGCATTGAAAGCGGGGCCATTCGTTGAAGATAAGAGTATATCGAACCCATATGTCGTCTTGCCATGAGCAGATTGTATCCATTGGGCAAATATAGGTTCGATCAAGATTTGCTTTTCTGGAGTACCAAAAGCAAGCATGACGTCGTTATGAACATAAAGGCCCAAGGTATGGAATCCTAGAAAGAGGCTAGCCCAACTTAAATGAGATATGATAGCTTCTTTATGGTCTAACATTCTTGCCAATACATTATCCTCATTCTGTTCCGGATTGTAATCCCTAATGAAAAAAATAGCTCCATGAGCAAAAGCCCCTGTCATGATGAACCCTGCAATATATTGGTGATGAGTATATAAAGCAGCTTGAGTAGTAAAGTCTTGTGCTATGAATGCATAAGGAGGTAAAGAGTACATATGTTGAGCTACTAAGGAAGTAATAACCCCTAAAGAAGCTAGAGCAAGACCTAACTGAAAATGAATCGAATTGTTGATTGTGTCATAAAGGCCCTTATGCCCACGCCCTAATCGACCCCCCGGAGGAGTATGCGCTTCTAAAAGATCTTTAATACTGTGCCCAATTCCGAAGTTAGTTCGATACATGTGACCGGCAATGAGAAAAATAAATGCAATAGCTAAATGATGGTGAGCCATATCGGTCAGCCACAAACTTTGTGTTTGTGGATGGAATCCCCCAAGAAGAGTTAGAATGGCAGTTCCCGCTCCTTGAGCGGTACCAAATAAATGATTACTCGAATCAGGGTTTTGGGCATAAAGATTCCATTGACCCGTCAAAAGGGGTCCCAACCCCTGGGGATAGGGTAATACATCTAAGAAATTATTCCATCGAACGTACTCCCCCCTGGATGCGGGAATAGCAACATGAACTAAATGTCCTGTCCAAGCCAAAGAACTTACCCCGAAAAGTCCTGACAAATGATGATTGAGACGAGATTCCGCGTTTTTGAACCACGAAAGGCTTGGTTTCCATTTGGGTTGTAGATGTAACCAACCCGCTATTAAGGACAGCGTAGAAAGAAATAATAGAAAAAGAGCTCCAGTATAAAGATCCTCATTGGTGCGTAATCCTATTGTATACCACCACTGATAAACTCCAGAATAAGCAATATTCACTGGACCAGCAGCACCTCCTCGAGTAAAGGCTTCCACAGCGGGTTGACCAAAATGAGGATCCCAAATCGCATGAGCAATAGGTCTTACGTGTAAAGGATCCTGTATCCATGATTCAAAATTTCCTTGCCAAGCTACATGAAACAGATTTCCGGACGTCCATAGAAAGATTATTGCTAATTGCCCAAAGTGAGAAGCAAAAATGTTCTGATAAAGACGTTCTTCAGTAATATCATCATGACTTTCGAAATCATGTGCGGTAGCAATACCAAACCAAATACGACGAGTAGTGGGGTCCTGAGCTAAGCCTTGGCTAAACCTGGGAAATCTTAATTCCATAATGCCTTTCAAATCCTCCTAGCCACTATCCTACTGCAATAATTCTCGCTAAGAAGAATGCCCATGTCGTGGCAATTCCACCCAGAAGGTAATGGGTTACTCCTACAGCGCGTCCTTGTATAATGCTCAAGGCTCTAGGCTGAGTAGCAGGAGCAACTTTTAATTTGTTATGAGCCCAAACGATAGATTCAATGAGTTCTTGCCAATAACCACGGCCGCTGAATAAAAACATTAAACTGAAGGCCCAGACAAAATGAGCACCTAAGAAAAAAAGACCATATGCAGATAATGAAGAACCATAAGACTGAATGACTTGCGATGCCTGTGCCCACAAGAAATCTCGAAGCCACCCATTAATCGTAATGGAACTCTGTGCAAAGTTTCCCCCTGTAATATGAGTTACCACCCCTTGATCACTTATAGTACCCCAAACATCCGACTGCATTTTCCAACTGAAATGGAAAATGACTACCGAAATTGCATTGTACATCCAGAATAAACCTAAGAAAACATGATCCCAGGCGGATACTTGACATGTTCCCCCTCGGCCAGGCCCATCGCAAGGAAAGCGAAAACCTAGATTTGCTTTATCGGGTATCAAACGGGAACTCCGAGCAAATAAAACACCTTTCAAAAGTATTAATACAGTCACATGTATGGTAAATGCATGAATGTGATGGACTAAAAAATCTGCGGTTCCTAATGGAATAGGTAACAAAGCCACTTTGCCACCTACTGCTACTAACTCGCCGCCTCCCCACGTTAAGCTAGTACTTGTTGTTGCACCAGGAGCTGTTACGCCAGGCGCAGTAGCATGGATATTTTGTACCCATTGAGCAAAGATAGGTTGTAATTGTATGGCAGTATCCGAAAACATATCTTGTGGACGGCCTAAAGCACTCATGGTATCATTATGAATGTACAAGCCAAAACTGTGAAAACCTAGAAATATACATACCCAGTTAAGGTGGGATATGATTGCATCGCGGTGTCTAAGGACGCGATCTAATAGATCGTTGTATCGAGTAGTTGGATCATAGTCTCTTACCATAAAAATTGCTGCATGTGCAGCAGCACCGACTATTAGAAATCCGCCAATCCACATGTGGTGTGTGAACAAGGAAAGTTGTGTACCATAGTCAGTAGCTAGGTATGGATAGGGAGGCATAGAATACATATGATGAGCTACAACAATGGTTGTAGAGCCTAGCATAGCTAGGTTAAGAGATAATTGAGCATGCCATGACGTTGTTAAGATTTCATAAAGACCCTTATGGCCTTGTCCTGTAAATGGGCCCTTGTGAGCCTCCAAAATATCTTTAAGTCCATGGCCAATACCCCAATTGGTCCTATACATATGACCTGCGATTAGGAAAAGAATAGCAATAGCTAAATGATGGTGCGCAATATCGGTCAGCCAGAGACCACCGGTTACTGGATCTAGTCCTCCGCGAAAAGTCAGAAATTCTGCGTATTTGGACCAATTTAAAGTGAAAAAAGGGGTTGCTCCTTCGGCAAAACTAGGATAAAGTTGAGCCAAAAGGTCCCGATTCAAGATAAATTCATGAGGAAGTGGTATCTCTTTAGGATCCACCCCAGCGTCAAGAAATTGGTTAATTGGTAAAGATACATGAATTTGGTGCCCCGCCCAAGAAAGAGACCCAAGTCCTAATAATCCCGCTAAGTGGTGATTCAACATGGATTCTACATCTTGGAACCAGGCCAATTTGGGAGCGGCTTTGTGATAATGGAACCAACCAGCAAAAAGCATTAACGCTGCAAAAATCAATGCACCAATTGCAGTACAATAGAGTTGTAATTCACTAGTTATTCCAGATGCTCGCCAAAGCTGAAAAAAACCAGAGGTTATTTGGATTCCTCGGAAACCCCCGCCTACATCACCATTCAATATTTCTTGCCCTACTATAGGCCAAACTACCTGAGCACTGGGTCCAATGTGAGTAGGATCACTTAGCCATGCTTCATAATTGGAAAAACGGGCGCCATGAAAGTACATGCCACTCAACCAAAGAAAGATAATGGAAAGTTGCCCGAAATGAGCACTAAAGACTTTTCGAGAAATCTCCTCCAAATCACCAGTATGACTATCGAAATCGTGAGCATCAGCATGTAGGTTCCAGATCCAAGTGGTAGTATCAGGGCCCTTAGCTAGTGTTCTTGAGAAATGGCCGGGTCTGGCCCATTCCTCAAAAGATGTTTTTACAGGATCCCTATCCACAACAATTTTTACTTCTGGTTCCGGCGAACGAATAATCATTAAGTCCTCCTCTTTCCGGACAAGACATACAAAGAGACCCGCCAACTGTCTTTTTAGTGAATCTTTGAAAGATATATATTTTGAAAGATAGATTTTGAAAGATAGATTTTGAAAGATAGATATTGTGATTAGTTCTTTTCTTTACTATCTACCATCCTTCTATTTTTTTTTTAGTTATTCACTGGAGCAATTATATATTGAAGTCAATCCGAGGCAAGTGTTCGGGTCTATTATGACATAAAGATTAGGTGCCTAACGGACATTGTTTATCTTGAAAAACAAATATTTCTCGACGTAAGAAAAAAATCTTTTTTATTTTTAATTTAAGAAACTAGTGTATTTTTTTTGAGGGCATAAGCTCCTATCTATATCTACTTTCCTTGAGCATAATATAGGGTTTTTTATTTGATTCTAAATTCCAAGATAACTCATTAGAATTATTAATAAGATGGTCCTAATATATTAGCAATATTTAGATTGCCCCCTCTTTTTATTCACTTTATTACTTCTATTCTAGACCCTATCCCTATGGTTTATTCTTATGAAATATCATATAAAATAGAAGGTATAAGAAATGGATATAATGAAATTCTTGATTCGATCTTACGACCTAATTTATTTGATTAATGGATCAACAACCAAACCACCCATTTTATGAAAAAGAAGGAGCATGGTCTTATTCAAATTCAAAGCGCTTCGTAATCTTCAACCAGTTCTGTGCTTCAATATAATTTCCCGGAGTAAGCGCTATAGCTTGTTTCCAATATTCAGCAGCTTGATCAAACCAAGCTTCCGCAATTTCCGAATCACCCTGTAGAATGGCCTGTTCTCCTCGGTCGGAATAGGAAGTTCCTTCCCTTAGAACCGTACTTGAGAGTTTCCTACCTCATACGGCTCAGAAATTGCTATCTGAATTTCCCCTATCTTAACTGAATTCGATTTATCAAAAATCGATCCAATTTGTTCTTGGGTTAAGCAGAAGAAATTAATTACCTAAGTTTCAAACCCTAATTTTTATCAATAATCAGTTTGATCTTTTTTCCCACCTTCAGAAGAATGAAGCATAGATAGATATAGAGCCTTCGTTCAAATTTTCTGAGAGGTAACTATCCCGGTTTCATATATGAAATCTCTATAGAATCCTTGAAAAAGACTTTTTTCCATAAGAAAGAAAAAAGAACTTACTATCTTTGGGATCTGATACTACACCGCTGCTTAATCCCTTAGTGGATCGGCTCTATTACATAAGCGGATTCCTAAATTTTGCCCCATATCATGGGATAAGTAAGCAGTTTTTTTTAGTTGTATCGACCCAGTCGCTCACTAATTGATCTTTACGGTGCTTTCTCTATCAATTTGAGAAACTTTATCCATAGAGTAGTAGTATAGGCCATACTTTCTTCGTTTTTTGATTCTCGTGAAGTGTCCTTCCTTCCTACAGCTGATAGGGAAAAATCGTTGTTTTTACGATCCCTATGTAGAAAGCCCTTTTTTTCTAGTATTTACTAGAAAATTTGATCCTCTCTTTTTTTTTTTTCTTTCTATAGTGGAGATAGTCGCACGTAATGACAGATCACGGCCATATTATTAAAAGCTTGCGGTAAGAAGGGGTTTCGTTCTAGTGCCCGGAAATAATATTCCAAAGCCTTTGTATGCTCTCCATTGCTTGTGTGTATAAGGCCTATGTTATAGAGTATATAACTTCGATCATAGGGATCGATTTCTAGTCGCGTAGCTTCATAATAATTTTGCAAAGCTTCCGCATAATTTCCTTCGGATTGAGCCAACATCCGTTACGGTCGTTCATTCTATTCAAAAAATCTCCGTTCCAAAACCGTACATGAGGTTTTCATCTCATACGGCTCCTCCCTTCTGTACATAATAGTACTAAGCGAAATAATCTATAGAATCAAAATAGAATTAGTCCCGTCTCATTATGAACCGAAAGGGGCTGGTATTTTTCCAAGAAATCTCTAGCCAACCTTCCCACAAGAGGTTTTTCTTAACACCAATGAATTCTATTAATGCTAGAGGAAAACGATAGCTCCAATAATTTCTTTGTTCTCAACGCCTCCTATTTAGAGGAATTAGCTACTTCAACGATCTTTGATGGTTATAGGGGTATCCAAAGTACAAACCTGATGGTTGTTTGTTATCCCAACCATTCTTCCCAGCCCTGATACCGATCAGGAAAGGGGTAATTTCTAACAAAGTTTTTCTCTTGTTGATTCCTATTTCTAGGTGTAGTGCTTTTCTCCCCTATGCTGCCTACGGATACTAATAGAGTAGGATTGGCCTGTAATCCATACCATACCATATCCTGTAGGTGTAACCTTTCGCTCAATACTCAAATCTACAATTGAAGTATCTGAAGCCGCATCAATCGAGGATACACGACGGAAGGAATTGTTAGTTCGCCTCACCTTCCCGAAGCGTGGGTTTGTTTGCTTTACAAATTTGGTTCTCTCTATGCCAACCCCCCTCTCTTTTTCGTAAGACTGAGGTATAGGTAGGGCTAAAAAAAAGCAAAAAAAAGAGTCAAATCGCACCATCTCTATAATAAGTAAATGCCTTTTTTTCTCCTGAGGTTGTCGGAATTATTCGCAATAAAATATTGGCTACAATTGAGGAGGTCTTATCAATGAAATTTCCATTTCCACGGGATCTAGGCATAATTCCCAACCCATTCTATATAGAATTGTTTTCATTCCTTCACAAAATAACATAAAAACAAACACATTCGATTCTTATAATTATAAATAGATTGATCCATATGCTCTACTCTAAATCCATATGCTTTAAATGGATAAGAGAGATATGGATTTTCCGCTCAGCTCAAATTGTATCCTTTTCCTTCTGCTTGGACACGAAGAGATATGAAATATTTGACTAAGACTGGATTTCATTCCACTTTCCTATTTCTGAACAACAACTTATGTTATCAACTATTTCGTGTTTTCAAAGTTATTAATTGTCTCATACCCTATTTTTGATTTCGATAGTATGGTGTAGCGTATCTTATGCAAACGGAATTCTAAGGTTTCTTTATTTTATTATGCAATAAGAAGAATTCTTCCATTTTCTTTTTCTTTAGTTGCGGGAAAACCCAAATTAAAACTTTTATTTTATAGCGAGCGCAATTTCTAGTAAAAAATCCTGTATCCTTCCACTTAGATCAAAAGGAATTTTTCCAATAGAACTATGGAACCCCCGAGTGGTTGCGGTTGTACCTGTACTGCAGGAATAAGAAAACTCGCTATTCACTCAGTTTATTTTCCATAATAAGTTATGTAGGAGAGATGGCCGAGCGGTTCAAGGCGTAGCATTGGAACTGCTATGTAGACTTTTGTTTACCGAGGGTTCGAATCCCTCTCTTTCCGTTTTTCTTAATTCATCAACGTTAAGGATCACAATGTATCAAATCAAATAACAATTTTTTCCAGCAATAATATAATATCTTATATTATCTTATTTTGATTTAATAGAAATTAGAAATTCTCTATAGCAAATTACTGTGGTATGTAAAATACACATAGAGGAAAAAAGAAAAAAGGATCCTAATCCTAGGGTTAATCAATTTTAGCTAGTTGATGGGAAAATACAAATTAATGGTAATGGTCTTAGGGCGATTTAGTTCGGGGAAAGGGGAAGGGGAAGAAAATTCTATGAACCTTTCCTTTTTTCGTTAAGTTCAAGTCTGACGAGAGTAATATTCTACAACTAACAACTCATTTATTTTGAGACCGACCCACTTCCTATCTAGGATTTTATTTACTAGTCCTTTATATTCCAACGTGTCAATCGCCAAATGCTTTGGCAATTTCCCCGGGTCCGATGAAGCAATATAATTTTGAACCAGACCTTTTGATCTTTGGTTATCTTTCGTAGTAATAATATCTCGGGGTTTGCAACGAAAACTTGGTATATTGACTATACGACCATTAACTAAAATATGTCTATGGTTGACTAATTGGCGGGCCCCAGGAATGGTTGAAGCCATACCCAATCGAAAAAGGATATTATCCAAACGCATTTCAAGTAATTGTAGTAAAACCTGGCCTGTTGACCTTTTTGCTTTTCCAGCGATATGTACATATCTAAGTAATTGTCGTTCTGTCAGACCATAATGAAAACGCAATTTCTGTTTTTCTTGAAGACGAATACGATATTGCTCCTTTTTCCCAGAATTGAATTTTTTTTTAAGATTACTTCCGGATTTAGGTGTTTTTCTAGTGAGTCCTGGTAAAGCTCCCAGACGGCGTATTTTTTTTAAACGAGGTCCTCGATAACGGGACATGAAGACTCCTTTTTTTATTTTATTGAAATTTCATTTTACACAATTAATTTCATTGTATTTACATTACAGAATACATCGAAATTAAAACTGAATTAAACTACAGGATAAACAGAGTAAAATCAACTAAAGTACCCCAAAAAATGGAATTTCATCAAAATCTTTTTTTTTTGTATATATATTATTTATTTTATTGTTTTGTATCTAGCAAAATTGTAAGGTAAAAAACATAAAAGATCCTGGATTCTCCATTTAATTCGGAAAAAAAGAGATTCTTGTTCGTAGAACATCGATAGAGAAAAAAAAGCCGACTATCGGATTTGAACCGATGACCCTCGCATTACAAATGCGATGCTCTAACCTCTGAGCTAAGTGGGCTTACATAACGGAAATAGTGTAACAAATAGAAATAGGTATAGTATAGGAAATCCGTAAAATCTCAGATATTAGTTATTAATCTTAGCTATTAACTAGTTCTAAATTTGAAGTTATACTTATAAAAATAAAAAAATACTAAAACTTCTTAAAGATAAAGTTAGCTTGATATGCTTAACTATAGGATATTAAAAAATAAAATTATAGAATTTATTGGTATTTTCATTCGATCATTATAGACTTTATTATTTGTTAATAATTTGAGGATTAATATTTCACTAAGGGGAACATAGAGTCAGAGTAAATAAAATTGCTAATTCTGATTAGAAAAAAAGAATAAATATCAAGCGTTATAGTATAATTTTGAATACTATAAAAAAGTAAGACGGGAGGTGGGGGAGATAAAAACTTTTGGATATATTGATTCGGATTGAATTGCAAATACATCAAGGATAGAATCAATTCAATTCTGAATTGCAATAAGCAAGCGAGGTCTCTCAAATAGAGTCGAACTGAACTGCTAGACTACGTTGAGTGATGAACTCAATGATTCAAAAAAAAAACTAAGAGATGGATGAAATTACACAAGGAATCCTGGTCTCAAAGAAGAGGGAAATGGGGATATGGCGAAATCGGTAGACGCTACGGACTTGATTGTATTGAGCCTTGGTATGGAAACCTGCTAAGTGGTAACTTCCAAATTCAGAGAAACCCTGGAATTAAAAAAGGGCAATCCTGAGCCAAATCCGTGTTTTGAGAAAACAAGGGGTTCTCGAACTAGAATACAAAGGAAAAGGATAGGTGCAGAGACTCAATGGAAGCTGTTCTAACGAATCGAGTTAATTACGTTGTGTTGTTAGTGGAATTCCTTCTAGTTCTAAATTAGAGAAAGAGGGGTTTTATACCTTATACATTTAATAAACACGTATAGATACTGACATAGCAAACGATTAATCACAGAACTCATATTATATTCTAATTATAATATAGGTTCTTTATCTTTTTTAAAAATGAAATTAGAAATGATAATGATTATGAAATAAAAAACTCATATCATAATTTTTTTTTTTCATTATTGTGAATCCACTCCAATCGAATATTGAATAATCAAATTCTTCAATTAAAATTCAAAGTTTTCGAGATCTTTAAAAAAGTGGATTAATCGGACGAGGACAAAGAGAGAGTCCCATTCTACATGTCAATACTGACAACAATGAAATTTCTAGTAAAAGGAAAATCCGTCGACTTTATAAGTTGTGAGGGTTCAAGTCCCTCTATCCCCAAATCCTCTTTTATTCCCTAACTATACTATATTATTATTATTTATCCTCTTTTTTTTTTTCTTTTTATCAATGCACTTTTTTTTCTTTTTATCAATGCAATGGGTTTAAGATTCATTAGCTTTCTCATTCTACTCTTTCACAAAGGAATGCGAAGAGAACTCAATGGATCTTATCCTATTCATTGAATAGATTTCTTTTTTATTAGAGTATCGGCAAGAAATCTTGGTTATTCACTCTATTTTTAAGTTTTATTTAAGTAAACCATGCACAATGCATAGGACTACCCCCCCCATTTTCAAATTTAAAATTTGAAATACTTTAATTAATTTTTAGTCCTTTTAATTGACATAGATACAAATACTCTACTAGGATGATGCACAAGAAAAGGTCAGGATAGCTCAGTTGGTAGAGCAGAGGACTGAAAATCCTCGTGTCACCAGTTCAAATCTGGTTCCTGGCGAGAAAAAAAAAAAAAAAAAAAAAAAAAACAAAAACAAAAAAAAAAAAAAAAAGATCCGAATAGGTAAGATCCAAATACCTCGAGATGGATTGTGATACATATTCATTAATAATATTTATTCATCTAAGTGGATAAATCTATAATATAAATATAGAGGCACTTCTTTTTCTTTTTAAAGAAGTTTTAAAATATCTTTTCTTTATGATAAAGAAGGGGGGTGAGATTCCCCTTTATTTTTTTGCGTTTCTTAATTTTGTATTCCGCTATTCCGACGAATATTTTTTTAGTCTTGCTTATCTTTATCTTATCTTATTTTCCTAGTTGTGCTAAGTAATGTGCGCGGTACAAAGTTCCTGGTAGAGAACTTCTTTGAGTCATCCTATTTTTCTGTTCATATGAAGGAAATTAATATGCGATTTTCAAAATAGGGGAATCCAAATGAAACCCTTTTTTTGCTCAGTCTATCTGGAATGCTTTTGTATAATTAGGAATTAATTATAAATAGGTATTCCGTTTCATCTAGGAAAAGAACCTAAAAATATTCCTTGACTTGAATAAAATCTGGAGTTGTGTTGTATAAGTGAGCATGAATTTCTTATCATTCAATGAGCATCTTGTATTTCATAAAAATTGGGGGTTATATAATCCTTACGTAAGGGCCAGCCTATCCAACTTTCAGGCATTAGGATACGTTTAAGGCGCGGATGATTATCATAAGAGATTCCCACCATATCATAAGATTCGCGTTCTTGAAAATCGGCACTTCTCCAAATCCAGAAGACAGACGGAATTCTAGGATTATCCTTTTGGGCAAAGACTTTTATGCAGACTTCTTCTGGATTATCTATACCATATTGTATTCTCGTAAGATGATACACGCTAGCTAAAGATCCACCGGGTGCTACATCATAAGCACATTGGGAGCGTAAATAATTGTAACCATATACATATAAAATGACAGCAATGGAATCCCAATCCCCTGCTTTTATTTGTAAAGTCTCTATTCCTCGGTGATCAAAGCCCAAAGATCTATGAACCACCTCATGTTTGACTAGCCAATTAGATAACCAACCCTGCTGCATTGTCTTCATCTCTCCCTCTTTGTATAAATATTTCACATTTCGGATGCAAGTTTGAAAGATTGCCCTGCTTTTTATTTTTCTACACAAAAGAGCCCCTCTCCTAATTCACTAATTTGTAGGAAGGTACTGAACTTTTGGATTTGAAAAAAAGTTTCAGAAGATATATCTAATGTAGATGGTGATTGATAGAGCAATTCTTGCTCATAAGTTCCTGTATGAGTACTGCGCCTAACATAAAGCTTGTGACTGGTAGTAAAACATCTATTTTTATTTTGAGATAGAGTTTGATCCTCAACTATTTCTCGCGATATCTTCTTACGAAGTTTTGTTAGGGCATCTATAACTGCCTCCGGTTTAGGTGGGCAGCCCGGCAAGTAGACATCCACAGGAATTAACTTATCAACTCCCCGAACAGTACTATAGGAATCCGTACTGAACATTCCCCCTGTAATAGTACAGGCTCCCATAGCAATGACGTATTTTGGTTCAGGCATTTGCTCGTATAATCTCACTAAAGAGGGAGCCATTTTCATTGTTACCGTACCGGCTGTTAAAATTAGGTCTGCTTGCCTAGGACTTGATCTTGGTACCA